>NC_064874.1:39584402-39671902 GCF_943734745.1 Anopheles darlingi
CTCTCACTTTCGTTCCACAGGTCGTGTCTGCGTCGACGATCGGTAATCTCACGTCAGTGAACCAAACCGATGGTACGGGCGACGGTAGCCGGGGAGTCCCCGGTGGTACCAGTGGGACAGGATTGGCCGGCGGTCCCGGCGATGATACCGATGATGACGACGTTGATGTCTTGTCACCACTGTCGATGTCATTTCTTGGTAAGTAAAGGCACCAACGGTGGCGCTGCTCCCTGGACTATGGCTAGCGATCGATCTGGGTGAACGCCCGCTCCAGGCACACTACGACAATCTGTCTTCGCGTGACGGCATCATCCAGCACTTTATTACTCTTTCTTACTCTACTCTCTCTTGCTCTCTTCCCCGTGACAGGCGTATTCCTTTCGATTGTGATATTTCTATCGGTAGCGGGTAACATTCTGGTGTGCATAGCTATCTACACCGAGCGCAGCCTGCGGCGCATCGGCAATCTGTTCCTGGCCTCGCTAGCCATCGCCGATCTGTTCGTTGCATCGCTCGTCATGACGTTCGCCGGCGTTAACGATCTGCTCGGTAAGGATCTGCAGCAGTCAATCATCAAACCTCACTCACGATGATGCTCGCAATAGCGCGCGCATTTCCCCCACCATTCATGCTCAATCTTCATCACTCACTGTCACTCTGTGTCCGTATGTGTTCCCTCAAAAACCACAAAAAAATCTCTTTTCCTCCCTCCTCCCGCAGGATACTGGATATTTGGGGCACAGTTCTGTGACACCTGGGTTGCGTTTGATGTGATGTGCTCGACGGCTTCCATCCTGAACCTGTGCGCCATCTCGCTGGATCGATACATTCACATCAAGGACCCGTTACGGTAGGTTTGAAAATTGGCGATCGGCCGGGCGGGCGGCCGAGCGAGCGTCTCGTGATTCGCACAACGCCCAATACATACAACGGATTGAGTGATTCCAAGTGCGGTCAATTTACGATACGCGTCCCCATCGGTATCCCAAAACACAATCAGCCATCTTCACCTCTTCGATGGCCAAATGAACCCCCGCAGTCCCAGTGCCGGACGATGCGACAAGCAATTTGTTCTCGTTCCGCTTCAAATGGAACCGTCGGCCGTCGTCGTATACGGCCAGGAAAGAAACACAACAAACGTACACACACACACACACACACACGGTACTGAATGTGCTGCTCCTCCCAAGAGAGCAACAACCATTTAGCTGTGTTTAGCAATTTAGTGTTGCCGTACCGAAAGGCTCAATGTTTGTTCAATCTTTCCGCAAACCTCTCACTCACCAGCTCCAAGTGCTCCACCGTGGAGTGGACTCGTGTGATGGAACTAATGTCTCATTTGCATAGCACCCACCCAGTGATGCCGGATACCGGAACGACGACACACTGTCCGAGTGGAGGGTTGCTTCGAGACGATGGTCCAATAATCCGGCATCGATCCGACGGATTGATTGGATTACATCCCGAAAGTGTTTATCCGGCTTGACCGACCCACTCGGTTCGGTTCCGGTCACTAAAATCTTCCGCACACTACTACCGGTCTCCCGCCCATTAGCACTGGTTCCCTGTAGGCCTCCCCCTCTTTGGTCTTACCCTTACCGCACGGTGGTCGAAGTTTGCGGACACCCCTTGCCTTTGCGTGCCGGGCGAGATATGCTCATCAGCATCGAGAGGCGGTTTAGTGAACCTCAACGTAGATGTAAATGTTTTTTTTTTTTTGGGGGGGAAATGTGGAAAGCGAGTGTAGAAAGGACGGAAAGGAGCAATATGAAAACGTAAAGAACAAAAGCGAGTGAACGGGAGTGAGAAAAAAACCGAGCGGCTTCCTTTTGAACAATAGGATCAGAGGGACTAACAAAACACAATCCAACCGCCACCACCACCACCACCACCGGTTCACGGATTTGGTTTTTTCTTTGTTGCCGTGTTGATCAATGAAAGGCTCGCAGGTAGGGTCTATCAAGCGGACGGAATGTTTCGGGCAATCGAAAGGAGTGAAGAAACTGGTGATGCTGGTGCGGTGCTATACCACCGGTGGGATTGGGTCCGGTACCGTGTGCCGGTGTGTGCCCATCCATCCATCTTGCTTCGCCCGTTGCGCCTTCGCATGTTCCGGTGAAATCATTTTAATTTGCATAAATAATGGCCTCCCATATAAAAAGACATCGGGCATCAACCATATCAGGCCAAAACCGTCATCATGTCCCTTGGCCCCTTGGATCCATTGTTTCAAGTTGTGCGCAATGTGTGTGTGTGCATACGGACGTTGGTACAATTGGCGTGATGCGCGATTGGTCAGTTCGCTCCAGGCAGGGAATAACGACGAGAAATTATGTTGAAACAGTGTAAACCGGCGCCGCAGCGGGCCAGGCGAGTGAATCGATCGCATTGTAGTTCCTGGTTTTTTATAAAAAAAAAACATACAAGAATAATAAGCTCAGTGAGGTTACTGCACAAATCAGTTACTGAAAGGTGGAGCAGATAAATCGATGGAATGGGTTTCATTGTTTTTCTTTGCAGCGAAAGTAATTGATCCTCGTTAGGTAATAGATACTGAAGAGATATTTTTTCATTATTCTACCGATTGAACCGATTGAAGCCTTGACTGCGCTCGCATAAGACACTCATTTACAAGGGCTATTAACGCAAATCAAGCCATTATAAGAGTACGTATTACGTTTTTTGACCAGCGCTGTAGCGAACCGGTGACCACAGTGCGACATAAAAACATTCACCATTGGGCCAAAAAGTGCACAACTGGGCCACCGGTCGACCGATTCTACATTTCCATAGGCCACGGGATTAACTTTGCCACGGGATTCAGTCCGTTGACGTTCCTTATCCGCCGACACGCTTGCCGTTCGGCCGTTTATGCATCTCGAGGACGAGGCCGCATGCCGGTGGCTTCCTAGCGACTTGACAAAGGATCGTTACAAATTTGATGTATACGAGCTTTAATGGGATGAGAATTGTGTGTGTTCTCTCTCACTCCCGCTGCCTCCTCGTGAACGCTTGCCGGGTCACGTGAGCCCACGAAATGGTTATTCATATTTTAAAGCCTCGTTTTATCTGCTCTAGGCCCTCGGTAAAGGTTGCACCGGGATCTACCGATAACGGTTACGTTCGTGTCGTATGCTGATGTTCTAGGTGAATATGGTCCTAGAAGGATAAAAGCATCACGTTTTGTGATTTTATGTAGCTAACCCTCATCACTAGCCACATTTAGTAATCATTTTCGAAAAGGAATACTTCAAAAGGCTTTAATTTGTTATCATTTGCAAACAACCCGCAATACATGGTTTACTTGTGTGATTTTAAAGAAGCGCAAATCAGGTGTAAAAAGTTTCCAAATTGGCTTCGAAATGGCCACCCAAAAAAGGAACTCTTTTCGATTGGTTCCCATACAACCGTCGTCCGCATTCGAATGTGCCAGTCGAAAGGGTACGGCCATTTGTTGGATGATGACGATCCCAAAGTCTCCGTTAACAGCACACAAACAACCCTTCTCACTCTGTACACGGCATCGGCGAACGAGTTGTTTGTCGAAAAGTGACACAATAACCATAACACCCCGAAACTTTTGATCCTGCTAATACCACTACCGAAGGGGCACGAAGGGTAAACCATTCTACAAAAGAGTTCCAAATACAGAATCTCAACCCCGGAGAGGGAATGCCAGGACGGTTACCGGACCGTCGTTCCGTCCTTCGTCTAAATTGGCTCAATAGCTACGAGCTGGATGGCTTCAACTCAGCACCACTCGGACAACGCGAACCACTACATAGCATACAGCATACGCAGCAACGTGTCATCGGTTGGATGGAGCACACTATCACTATCACGGTATGAGCTGGATGGAGGGAAGCGCCATGGCGCCGTAAGTGTACAGAAAACAATTGAATTAATTAAAACTTCCTCCTTCGAAGTGGTAGAATTAAAAACCACAAACAATCTAGGAAATGTGTTATCCAGAGAGTCCTCGGACTCGAGCACTCGAGAACGAATGATGTCATGGTTTTGGACGGGTAGTCAAGGGTCATCGAGCTGCTAGCTGGCGTCTTGGTGTTCAAGTTAGCTTCCGTCGACAAATTATTTCCGTCAATTAAATCTACTCGACATCGAAATGCTTCGGACAATATGCGAATATGAGCGAATCGCCAAGAATATTCTGACAAAGGCGGTAGTTATCGTTGAAGGAGAACATTTATCTAGTTCTTCATGTTTATAGTTCCCCGTGATGTCATTCTCACACCCATAGAATCAAAGATAATAGCTAGATGTGAGCCGATAGCTTTTGAGCACTTTACCCATATCCACAGGGACGGACATAGTCCTCGCGCTACCAAGCACAATTAATCAGATCTCATGATAATATTCAAGGTTATGTTATCTAGCTCAGATAAACTCCCAATATTTGCCGTGGGCACCTGTCCCTGCCGTTACTATAGCAACCCAACAAAGGATCCAGAAGCAACCTACGCTTTTCACTCACTAACACAGTTGCCAGGAGCTGTGATTTTTTCGAAGCACACGTTCCACCACTAGAATGATGATGGAGTAGGTCAACAGGTCTTCCAAACCCTTTGTGACATTTAAAACCGTATTTACTTTGCGTATTTGTTATAAAAAAAATCATTGAAGGATTGCAATCACTGTTCCACCATGCAAGGTCGATATCGCCGGCACTGGTGTTTGTCTGGCAACGATGTTTGCACATAATGCATCCTTTGCCCATGCTTAGGGCACGAGGGACGCGTCTTTTGACAACAACTTTCCACAATTCTGTTTGACTTGTACGCTCCCTTACCGCAAAAACTTATCCACGTATGAACACTCGTTGGCACGTTCTTTGGAAGTTTTCGCATTCATTCTTTGCTCTATTTTGTAGTAACTCTGCAATCCATACCGATTACAGCGTCCGCATTTCGTACACCGTATTTCTAGGAAGCGCACAAATCGTGAGCGAATGCCATTAGAAAGATTGAAAAGCTTTTCTGGGATTAAGGAACGACCGCTACCGCTCACCATTCTTTTGCTGCGTTTGATCGCAACGAAAGCTATTTCGTCAGCAAGATAAAGCTTTCCGGAAAGAATCCTGCACTCTTCGAATGCTCATCACACTAACAACCCTCAAGGGAGAGCATAGTTTGACCCTAAAATAAAACAAATATCCCCTCATGGAACTTGCTGATGCACTTGGGTAACACAAAAAGTCCCCGTTATTGGTTTAACCAAAATGGTCTCTATAATTCCCAGCGCCACTAGCTGCATCAGTACGGCAGTGTCATATATTTGTTCTTCTTCCACCTAACCATTTAGCTTTAGCTTGCCATAGTTTGGCGGGAACAACGGCGGTGCTATAAAGCATGTACCAATTAGAAGATGGCCACAGTAAAATCGATCTATTTGAAAAAGAAAAATTAACTACCTGCTGTAAAACCATCTTCCTAAAACATGCCATCTTCATTCCTGGACAAATGAGGAATAAAATTATTTTCTGTAAACCTTCTTATTTCCACAAATTTCGAATGAGTGTTATCCCAATGATGGTCTGGTATTTGTTGAAATGAATTTTGACGAGTGGTCCATCGTCCATCAAAATCCGTGGTTTGAATTTAATCTGTACGTAGTATGTGAAATATGACACACTTGTTTAATATGTTTCGATTGGATTGGCAATATGTTGCACTACCTCGTCTGTTTTATTTCACCATATTCAACGTAAGAGACCCTCAGAATCGCTTAAATAAGGTAATTTCAGTTGAATTTGGAAATTTTGATAGTTTTGCGGTTTTCCCTTCACTCAAATAAAGTGCTCATAGTGAGTGTGGAGATTTTTTTTACTTTTTACGTTTGCGTTTGCAGTGATTATTATTAGTGTAGTAAAAACTAGTGGCCAGATTCTAACTGGTACAGGCTTTCGCAGTGCAGTGAGAACGTTCGAGTTCCCTCCCCTCGACTCGACTACTGCGTTCGATTGAGCCGTTCGAAAGTTTCCAACGCCACATTATGTATTGATGTGGCTACCAGCACCAACCTTTCACACTTTATGTGTGTGCCACAGCTCTAGGACGACGTTGTCCGTGGTTTTGCGATACGATAGTCTTTCACCTTCCAGCCACCAACCGATCCAGCAGCCAGCCAGTAGTGGCAGCCAAGAGAGCAGTCGTTACACCACCGCACCCGGACGATCGTAAACACTAACACTTTCCTTCCGCACATAACTCCTAACCAAACCTAGTTGAAGGGTCCACGACAGCGACAGCAGGAAAAACGGACGGAGGAAAACCAAAAAAGGGTTTCCGCTCCAACACCAGGAAAAGGATCCAACGCCAGGATCGTTTGCCTTCCTTACCTCGGGGCTCACGACGCTTCCACGCACGGGGCAGGCTGTGGTTCACAACTTTATCATTCTCATCATCACCATCATCACCATCAGCATCATCGCCATTGCCGTCGTCGTCGTCGTCGTCGTCGGCGGCGGCGGTGTCGAGGTCGTTTTCACTGGATGTCATGCATGGGCTATTTTGTAACTTTCTATTTTTAATAATCAACCTTGGGGACCAGAACGAACCCTGAAGGGCTGCCCTCATGACACCATCCCTCTTGAGCAGCCCCTGCTAGGTTTCCGTTCCCGGGTGCTTTCATTCGCGGTACATCCCGTGAACGAGGTTTTAACGCAGCTCGTGTTAGTGGCGTTCCTGTGCGCGGGATGGCTGGTGTTATGCACGAGTATCCCCCTACTCGTCAATCGATAAACAATGGTTAATTGATTTATAAATGTTCCAGCGAAACCTGGTGCTCACTTCATTGAACCTATTTATCCGTTCGAGTGAGCAACCCGAACCCTGGATCCCGATGGATCCCAGGGATAAGGAGGAGGTGGGGGGGCTCAGGGATTGAGCCTTTGTTTTCGTTTATCTTTTCCTGCCCGGCCCCGAGGGGTTCACGCTGCTTGAAGTTAATGAAAAGCTGCACTTGAAATCTCGCTTCCCATATTTCCCAACCCCATTATTTATTCTTCATTAATCCTCGATTTAAACAAAACAAAGTATCCATCCAAGCCTTAAGTTTCCGCGTTGCAAAATGTCTATTGGACTACGTAAACGAAAATTGAATTCTGTTATTAAGTTTCGTTCGATCGATAACACCAGCGACCAGAACCAGGGGAACCAACCAAACCCTTGGCCGGTTATGGGTATAATTATCATCATTGATGATTTAAAGTATGAAATTGTATCCATCGCATCGATTGCATGCTCATGATCGTTGCTACATCGTCGGACCTGCACCGACGCCAGTCAGCAGTCACCACGTATGTACACTGTGGCCAGATACTGCCATTTGCACTTTCGCCGCGCCAACCATGTGCAAAAGTGCCAGTCGTGCACCATCAGCAGCAGCAGTAGCACCACTGGCAGCATCACCGAGCTGCGGTCACCGGGTACATGAGGCTAGCGTTTTGAGGTTTGCGCGCCCCTCGAGTACGACAAGTGCACCACCGTTAGCCGGGACGTTCGTTGAAGCTTGCACACGCCAACCGCCCTGCGGTTACCGGGGTTTGTGCCGTACCCTCTTTTGCGATAGTGGCTGTACGAACCGAAGGAAATTATGGTCAGTGACGATGGACTCTCGACAATCGTTATTATTTCGCTGGCGCCGCTGTGGTAATTATGATTATAGCATTGATTGCCAGCTGGTACAATGTGTGTGAATGTGTGTGTCTAGTGGTGTATGGCACTGGACACATCAGCACACTCCCTTGTTCGAATGCATGATGCGTAAAATTATGAAATAAAATCACAAATTCCAATGCGTAAATCCCTTCCAATGCCTCATGTCATGTAGGGGCTTTACATCACACCCAAATTTCCGGTCATCAATCATAAACGCATAAACGCACCATCCCGAACCCACCACACTCCTGCAGCAAAGCCTGCCGTTCGCGGCTCAATTTGTTCGACAACCGCGACCATTGACCACAGCCGTCGACCGCGAACCGGCATTACTCACCTGCCAGGAGCGCGAAAGGAACAAAAAGTTATACTTTATGTGTGTGAAGTGACCGAATGCCGGCCATTCGCTTCACTACTCGACTACATCTACCATCGAAATCAAATAGCATTGCACCACGGCACCGGGGTGCGGCTACATGTCATGTCGCTGGTGGGCGGGGATGTGAAAAGCGTAGGAAAAATTTATTCACCTCGTAAATTGGCCAGCAAACTTTCCACCACTGGAATGGCAATAAAATTAAGCAAAACCATAAACGATGTCAAATAAAAGTAAATGGTGGAAGGGAAACCCGTGGAGGGGTACGGTCGCATATTGAGTACCACCAGCAAATGAATCGCTTATGGTTGCTGGGATGGAATGGTGTATTGTTAGAGGGTGAGTAAGCTGGCCGCCGAATTGTTGGCAAATGAATTTACGCAAAAAACACTGAACTTTTTATTAATATTTTGCCGCATGCAGCAGAGCGGCGTCCCATTGCAGGTGGCGCAGGGAATCGTAAAGAACCAAGATGGAGGGTAGGACATTGTGTGCTCAGTGCTTTAGTGACAAACAATGGTGTTTCTTTCGCAAGTTGCTTCATTATGTTCGCGGAAGCGAAACAAGCGTTCCCTCCTTGTGTCTCATACATTCTTTCTAATGTTTTCACATTTTTGCTTTCCACCAAATTGGTACTTGGTTGTAATAAGCGGCGCCTCGCTCTATCAGCGACCGTAGACCACTTGACAATCGTGTTTCGTCCTGGACTGAGCGTAATTGTTTCCTGTTTGGTTTACACCAACATTTTCGGACCCCTTCATTTTGACATGGTAGAGCTTGCAATGCCACAGACGCCACAGGAATAACATCAAAGAGAACTGCTTTATAGTTGTCGTAAAGGACGAAGGTGAAGGAGTGCTTCCTTATGCGTTGGTTTTATTGTGTCTTGTACCGTCCGAGAGCGAAACCGAGCGAATGTACACAACAAGGAAAACCGCTAATCCCAAACTGAAACACGGTGAAATCATGAGGAAGCTATTGTACGGATTACTTACGTGATCACATAGCAATACCACTACACAACACGGAACGGTGGCACGGAAAGTGCAGTCTACACTAGTTTATTCGGCTTAGCTTATTGGCTTTACTGTACGTGTTCTTCCGCACTTTCACGTTCCAAAGTGAGTTTAAGCAGTTAGCCTTTGTTTAGCTGGCCATGGAATAGTGCTGCATCCGAGGTCACTATGCTGCTAGCTCCGGAACTGACTTTTCCAATTGTTGCATCCGGTGGAAATGCAATAAAGGGGTTCTCACCACTTCTCAATCAAGACATCGATAAGTTCCCTGAGGGAACGAGGTCTCACAACATTCTCTCTTGCAAACCACGTTAATATATCGCTTAAATTTTCAAATTTGTTTAGATTTTAAATCAACCTTCGCTCCTTCCAGTACGAATTTTATGTACTACACGAAAACAACACACTCACCGCGCCTGTCGGTGAGCCTCAGATGCCTTGCGCCGAAAGCATGAGTAAATCAAAAGTAAATTAATTCCCCTCCAATGCAGCAACCCTCTCCGAGTACCCTCTCGATTCATCCTTTCACATTGGCCTGGGGTCGATACAAGGCGGTTGCGGTTCTGTGGTATTAGAAGTTATCGACAAGACGTTCATTCATTGTTGGTCGCGATGCTGCAAGAACTTCTTGCCAGAAGAATACATACATCGCTTCCACCTTCGTGCACAATAACTCCTTATATCGCATGTTGTCGTGACTCAAACCACACGGGGAGCGCTATAATTTACTGAGTTTTCGTTTCATGCTTTCCAGCACTCCATTCAATACGTTTTGCTTTCAGCCCGACGAAAGGGAACCCTTGCTAGTGAAGAATAAGCTCATATGTCTCATGCCCCCGTCTAACGTCTACCTTTGGGTCGCTTCGTTCAACTTTTAGTGTGCTTTGTTTGCCGTTACTGAAAGCACTAGTAAGAATGGTTGATAGCATGCAAGACATGAGCGTGTGAATACCGACTAAATAAAAGATAATGTTTTATTTTAAAACAAACATCACAATCGAACCAAATGAGCAGTCCTCGGTCAGTTACATGTGTTATTTCGATAAAATAGATGAGAGTATCGATCACATTTCAAAATGTTATGTTAAAAAATATAAACACAGACAATCATGTAGGACGAGTTCCAACGAAGACTTACAGTTTCCCATCAAATCAATTTAATTTATGCATACCCTTTTCTGCGAACGTCAACCTTTTATCAATGGTCTATGGTATTTCGATTAACGCGAAATTGTATGGTTTCATTTGAACTCAACATGGATATTGGTGCTTACCTTTTTCAGCATAACATTCGGACATATTATCAATACTCTCATCAATTTTATCCAAATACCAGATGCAAATGAGCGGGGAACAGATGCAAATGAGCAGCTGTGGGATATCAAGTGAATGACTCTTTTAAATATAGTATTTGCGTTTGGTTGCTATTTTTGTTGATTACAAAACTGTTCTTTTTCTGTGTTTTGAAGGCTGGAACGATTGTATAATAGAAAAAAATATATAAAAACTACTGATGCAGCAACCAACATTCGTTTCCAAAAGCCAACTTCAACCTTTTCAAAAGAAGAACTTCTCGATCCTTCGTTTATCTTGCTAATTGTGCCATCTTTACTATTGAAGACGCATTCAAGGAACGTAGTTTCGCGGCAAAAGTTTGCAGATCAAGTGGAGTAGAGTTCACGCCTTCAGTGTGAGAACCTTATGCTATTTTCCATTTATTAGCCTGGATTTCATGCATTTCAGTAATGCACCTGATCCCCGAATATCTACGGATAACAGCAAGCAGCATCAAATATCAACAAAAAAACCGATCGTTTGAATTATTTTCCCATTTTCCACGCTCCGCTCTCCTTCTCCGTGGCCACAAGAATGCTTCTCCGTTTTTAAAGGCGAACCCTTGACTCGCCATCAAATCATTCCCAAAGCAGCACTTCTGCCGAAATCAAAAGGCTAACCCGACTGTACAATTTAAAGGGAGTGGCAACGCAGCAATATCACGTAATGCTTCTAAAGTATTCATTTCTCCCCGGTCGGTGCTGGTAACGAACCTCCAAATTACTCGTAAATAAGACGAAAAGTCAAGGGCGCATCGCCAGTCAAAGCGAAGAGCGGGCAACACAAGGAAACACAGCGAACGGCCCCAAATTGTCTCTCGGTGAGGCAGGTTCACCGTTTTGTGGATTGCAGTTTTCCTTTTTCCGCGCTGCGTATAACAGCAGCAAGCCCGCAAACCAAACCGGAATGCGAGACTCGCGATTGTAAGGGCGCGCACCACGCGAGGATATGTGTTCTGGAGGATGGGATGAGGTGTTTCTGCCTTTATTGGTTTCGTAATCGCGGGCAGGTTTTCCGAGTGCCATTTCGTGACCCTTTAGTCTTACGAATTGGTTGGCACGGTAGGGCATTGGCTTCCCTTAGCAGTTGTTCAATATGTTTGTGCTCCTCCCTTGGAGCTTATGCCCATCGGCGTCACCACCACGGTCTGGCGAATGTGAGAAACATGAATGAATTCTAATGCGCCACCCGTTATGCCATTCACCATCTGCTACCTGCACCGAAGGCAATAAAGGGAATTCAGAATTCACAATTTCAGATTTACCAGTGAGTACTGTTTGTAGAGGGCAACTTTTAGATTACGATTTAATTAAATAAACTTGCAATCTGTTCCGTGTTGAGGCGTAATGAAATGGACAACTTTATGCAAATCTAACTCAATTGACTTTCAATATAGATTTGCATTTGTCCGCAAAAGTCTGTTTTACTTTATGCTCAAGATTCCTATCATCCTTTTCAATACCTGTGTTATACTTTTACAAACTTTTTGTACTGCTTCGTTACTTTAACATGTTTTATCAAGAAAAAAAAACTGTCTCTGTAAAAACAATAGCCTAGTCAGTCAGTTTGTACTGCTTCGTTACTTTAACATGTTTTATCAAGAAAAAAACTGTCTCTGTAAAAACAATAGCCTAGTCAGCAATGGCATCAGCAAAATATTGTACCCCAGGAAAAGGGCGAGTCTCGCCTTCTTTAGGGCCATAAATGCAACGTTTTACGGCACAACCGCGAAAACATTATTGAATTACATACCCGGTACACACGCTCTTCCCTGGGAGCCCTCATTAACACCAACACTCTCGATGGTCGTTTGATGCCGCTGCATGACTAGTGATCCAGCGCATTAAACGGACATATTTTCCTTTATGATAAATTTTACGCTCCAGCAACGACATAAGGGCTATCGACGACCAAGTCGTTCGTTCCTCGTAACCCTTTTGGCCGAGCCGCTTGCATCACCCAAGCGAAAAAATCTTGTGGATCATGGGGCTTTCGACATGTCGTTTGCCGCATCGCGACGTTCTTAAAGACACGTCAAAAGGAACGTGCTTGCAGTAAAATCCGCGCGTAATCCGTGCGTGAGCTCGAATCTCACTGCCGTGAGAAAGGTGCTCGACATTGCTCTACGTTTATAACCCTCGTGTTGAGTTGACAGAATTTGAATCTACGTTTATAACCCTCGTGTTGAGTTCGCCAGAGTCCGATATCCTACCTTCTTTCTCATTCTCATTTAAATCAAATGAAACTATTATAATATTGTACAATTAATTTATTTTACTATTGTATTAATGCCATGCATGGTGCTCTCTTTCGATACACTTCGATTCGATCTCGACTTTCGAATCGAATCAACTTCCTTCGCGGCAGTTTCGGTCGCACTGACGGCAACATCACCTTCACAGCATACGCAACTGCTGGATCACTGCCGTTCCGATGCGGCCTTTGGTTTTCTTTGCCATGGTGGCGAGGTGTAACGCTAGTAGATCGTCCGAAGCTATGCTAGCAGCATGCAGAATTCCACCTTAGTATGGGGACACCGTGATACCCGTACCTGGCAATGACAGTGGTGCTGGGCCACCGTACTCCGTGCCGAGATTATGTGGATGATGTGGTGGAGGAGTGCCGGCACCGTTTGCTATCCGCATTGTTCGTTGATCCGGTGAGCAACGAGTTGCTGCCGATTATGGTGGTGATGGTGATGATGGCCAGTCGAGGTGCCACTGTACGAATCATTCGGTGCCGATCGCTTTAACAAACCGTTCAACGAGGCTGGCGAGGAGAGCACATTCCCTTGGCCGATACATTCCTCCACATCCTTGGCCGATGCATGATGTGGATGGTGGTTGTCAAGAAGAGAAAGAGGTAAAGGGAATGAGAATGAATCAGACCACCGGTATAAGGACTTACCTTTCCTCGCTGTTTTCGTAAGTGGCATCCGATGAGGTACCGTTGCTGAACCTCACTGTGATGCTGATTCGAATGGTGGTGGTGATGGAGCGGATGATGCGTCAGTGCATGCCGCAGTAATTCATTGTGGATCCGTTCGTGGGATGACGAGCAGCAGCTGCTACCATTCCCGATCAGCAGAGGGGACTCCCCATTGACGATCAGGGCCTTAGCCGATCGTTCTCCCGCGCCGCGGTGATGTCGTGATAGCGGTGGCGTGCTACGGGTTAGAGATCATTGTTATCATTCATTGCGGGGTAGAGATCATTGATATCATTCATTACGGGGTAGAGATCATTGTTATGATTTGTATGTACAAATCCCGCCCGCCCCACCTCGGTGCCGACGCGACTTACCCATTACGGAAGTAGTTTTCGATGAACATTTTCGGTCCATGCTTCAGGGCAAGCACCGTTGTAGTCGCATTGACGTCCTCTATCGTCTCCGCACTCCACTCACGACCGGCGATTTCCTTCGGCACATCACCGGCACCATTCACGTATGGCGTACGGGCTGGCAACGGAGCATCTTTGTTCGAAAGGTGAGCGCATCCTTCACCTCCCCCATTCACCGCACCCCTTGCACCGGCTGCTGTGTCTACTGCACATGATGTACAGAATGCTGCTGTTGCTGCACAAATCATTCAATCGATCACTTCACTTCGTTCAAAAGTTAAGCGCATCCTTCAGTGCCTGCTCGAAGTTCTTCTCCCCCCGTAAAGGCCACCGACCGCAGAAAGGTAGGCAGGTTACACTACTTGGCCAACTCGACGCCACCGGGCCCTTCCTACACGGCAAAGTACACGACACGTTCTCCTCAAAGTTTAGTATGGAATTGTGAGCATCCTGTGGGGAAGGGAGAATCCGTGTTAGTGTCACCGTGGATTGATACGATCCGGTACCGGCGTACTTACTTCATCCCATAGCCTTTCTTATCATCCGGTGTTCCTTCATAATATCAGAAACTGCGTCACGATCACGATGCTGCGGATAAACGAGAAACAAACACGCATTTAAGGTGAACTACACTTACCTCAGCTTACTACGATGGTACACTACTGTTTCACTTATTCTACACTACACTTTTTACTCATTTAAAGGTTTTTTACTTATTTTAACACGCGATGTTGCAACCGGCGTTGCTATTGCGCCGTTTCTTTCCGGAATTTTCAGGACGACATCCAAATGACACACATACCATTACAGCAACTGCGTGTTTACAACCGGCACTCCCCATTGACAAGCAGCATGCAATGTAACCGCTTAATGTTTAAGCGGCCCCTAAGCGGCCACTGTGTAGAGAAACCTGCCTGTTTAGTGGCCGCTTAGCAGCCGCCTTAAACATTAAGCAGTTACATTGCATGCTGCTTGTCAATGGGGGGTGGCGGTTGTAAACACCCATTGGCTTCACGCACACTATGTCAAACCGATCGGTCGCGTGTTTATGTTTCAAATCCAAATTCAGAAAAGTGAAAATTCTAAATTCTAAGTGCACATCTAAACCAAGTACTGCAGTAGCTGAATCAACCATCGTAAGTATTTTAAAATAACATTATAATGCCGGCATAATATCAAGGATCAACATTCTTACAGAGCAACTTTAGCACATCTCCTACTCGTCATCAAACTCGTATCACGTTTGATCTCGGCTTCCAGTTTGATCTGCCGGATAACCTGAAAGGGTTGGGTTTGAACGTGTTCAGTTCACGTTCGTTGAAGGTGCTGGCCATGCCAGCCTCATCCGGATCATCATCGGCCATGTCAACCTCATCCGGACGATCATCGGCGATGCGTAGATCACCAATATGATGCCGCTGGTAATCGATGCCGAAAAAGGCATACAGCCACAGATGACGGAATGCATTATCATCGGTGAACTGACCTGCCGAAAGATGATCATGGTGTTGAACAAAATGGTCATGCTGGCTGTTGCGAGCGCGACCCCTCGGGATGGTAGAGCAACGTGCAATAAGGTCACCGGCAGTGTCCGCAATCCGCCCAAGGCAGCACCGGTGTGGAGAACGAACCTCGGAACCTGACCGGTGTTTTGAAGCTGAGTTTGCGGCCCCGATCGGTCGCAACGATCGATTGCGACCTCCGCGTGGTATCGTCAGTGTTCCGGGTGCACGCGGCGTTCAGCGGGATTGATTCACAAAGGGAAAATCGGCGGAAGGAGTTCAAAATCGGACAAATAAATGATTCGAAACTTTCATTCCACAGGGAAAAGACCGTCTCCGGGTTTTTATTAAAAAATATCGTTGGGTTAAATGCACCACCGGTGTCAGGAGGAAAATTGTTCTGATGAGGAGAGCTGTCCGTTCCTTCAGGAGGATAATTGTTCGAATAAAGAGCAGACAAGAGGATCGTGGTTGCTTGGGTAATAAAAAAATTAAATTTCACACGATTTGGTGTTGGACAGAGGATTTGGTGTTCTCATAAAAGAACTGTTTGAGCCTTCGAGGGGATTTAGTGTTCTCATAAGAGAACTGTTGGAGCCTTCAAGGGGATTTGGTATTCTCATAGAAGAACTGTTTGAGCCTTTGAGGGGATTTGGTGTTCTGATTGTTGTCAGCAGCAGAACTGTTGGAGCCTTCAGGGGGAGTTATTGTTCTCCTCATGAGAACTGAAGGCTACCTATGTTTGCTTGGGTACCCTGGTTGAAGAAGATGCCAAAGCGAGAGCTCCGTCAGCAGCAAGTCCACCCACTGTAGGGTGGACACCATATGTAGGGGCAAGTCCACCCACTTGGGGTATGTGGGTTTCCTCCGAGTCCGAGCCAACTGAATTTTCTGAAAAAAAAAATTAGTATCACTCAACTATTCGCACCAATTATTGATAATCGTTTGTTTTGACTTACCAGCTGCAAGATTAGCGTTTTCATATTGACGCTTTATGGCATTCTTCCGGCGATAGAACACGCCACTTTTTTGCAACTGCTTTGTACGATCCATTTTCACAACACGTTCACGGGAAAACACTCAACACTTTTCTTTCACAGAACAAAACAAGCACGTTTGAGGCTGAAGGCAAAGCGGCACAACACAATTTCACAGCACACAGTTCACGGGAAAACACTCAACACCTTTCGTTCACAGAACAAAACGAACACGTTTGAGGTTGAAGGCACAACACAATTTCACAGCACAACACAATTACCAAATTTAAGCACCACTGGAGACACTGAACTATTTGCTTCGACGATTTTAGCGGAATGCGAGCGGACACGGCACTACGCGTTCATTTACACTCCCTCCCGCAACTACCTTCAGTTTAACGAATCTACCTGTCGGTTAAGTTTAAAAAAATTCGGTTTAAAAAAATCGAGTTTCATGCTCACAGCTCGAATTCGAGTACGTGAGACGTATCCAATGGTCGAAAAATGTGAGCAAACTCGCACGCGCCAGATTTAAGCACATCCAGCTCTTAATCCGCGCGTTTGGTACAATCGATGGGCTTGCTCAGCACATGAACCTGGCCAAATGCGCAGAATTTCAGCTCATATTCTCGTTGGGCAGTTTATTGCTGTCATACAAAAACGGAATGAGTCTGCGGAAATATGTGCTGGGCGATGATAAAGCGGGATTATGATACTAACGATGCACCAGCACGATGAGACTTTCTACAGCTGTCTAGAGTCATGCTGGTGCACTAGAATGCCTCTCGAGAGAAACAAAAAATCATTTTCAGTTGACACACACACACACACACACACACACACACACACACATAGAAAGGAATTCATCCGCATCCGGTTCGAGTGCCGAATTCAAGTGAAAAACGAAAAAGGATGACGACGAGAAACGAACGCCCGTACCGTACTGGTATTGACATGTGATTCCATTTTAATTATCCGCCTTCGTTTGCGAATCCTCTGTGGAAAACCAGATGGAGCTTTTCGGTGTGAAATTGAAAGAGCAGTGAGCGTGAACACGCTTATATTTGATATTCAAAAATGAGAAACTCCAATCGACCGGGATCACGACGAGCGCTCGGCGGTAACGTTAGTTGACTTAAGGCTAATTATTTTCATTTTCTCTGCTATCCTCACCCCCCACAGTTACGGCCGCTGGGTGACGCGACGGGTGGCCATTGGAACGATCGCGGTCATCTGGCTACTGGCGGCGCTGGTGTCGTTCGTACCGGTGTCGCTCGATCTGCACCGGGACAAGCGGGACAAAACGGATACTTCGCTCAAAATCAACGGGGTCAAGTACGAGACGTGTGCGCTCGATCTAACACCAACCTATGCCGTTGTTTCTAGTTGTATAAGTTTCTACGTACCTTGTATAGTTATGATCGGCATCTACTGTAGGTGAGTAAATATACGCTGGCACTGTGTGCAATGTAATCAAACCGTGGGCTTCGCTGCACCAGCTACAGTTACCCCTTAACTGTAAAGAGATTTCACAGGCTTTTCCTTCGAAAAGCATCATTCACTGCAGTGTGTTCCAAGCAGTTAAAACGTGTCCATTCACGAGAAACTCGTTAATCTTCTCTCGGTTGGCGTGAATAGCTCGTGCTCGAAACCGGGTATCCGGTTTTCGCATCTGATCTACTTTTTCAATTGCTATTCCAGTTTTTACACATTCAGCCACCGCACTGGTTGGTGTGGAGCAGAAAGTTACAAACCGCCAATTACAACACGCGATTGAATAACGGCTCAAAGAAGAGAATGAAAACACAAAACCTCGGAAATCCTACCGTGGCTCCCTGGGGCAATAAAATCCAGATCTGGATGATGCTGAAAGTTTAGCGAAACCTGCATCGGAAAGTTTAAATTAATTTTCACCATACGTGCAATCGCAAATCGGCTTATCGGTGGCTCTGGTAGAATCTGGGGAAGGTATTACGTTCGGTGTAATAGATACCATAGCACGATGTGTACCTGCGCTGGTCTGGTTTGCCAGGTAGTTTAAAGAAAATTTCTAGCCAGCATTCTGGAAAAACCCCTATTTTTTGCGTCTGGTTCTAGAATATTTGACGCTACATTTGAAATATAATGGGATCCTTTTTTGAAGTTCCAATTCTTTTTTATTTGTAGCTAAGTCATTTTTCCCGAGCCGAGCATATCATTCAATCGAAAACGATTACAGACTATTCCCAGAAACTGTTTGTCAGCAATGAGAGTCTTGATCATTTTAGCGATGCTTTGCTGTAGTGTACTGCATTAAAAGATTACTAATTTCAAAAATGTGCCTTTTTTCTCTGTCTGTAAATCTGTCATTAAATGTAATTTTCGATCGGCAGGAAATTAAATGTATTTTTTTTTAAATTCGTTGATCTACAAGGGTGAAATTATTATTCTTCCGTCATGACGGTGTAAATAAAATAAGAAAAAAGACTGCCTTTTAGGTCGTTTGTGACAAATTTTTGCTGTAGCTAATGCATTTTTTAAAAAATGTTTCAATAAATTGCCATTTCAGGCTGTACTGCTATGCCCAGAAACACGTCAAGTCGATACGGGCAGTGACGCGGCCGGGCGAGATCAGCGAGAAACGCTACCGCAGTATACGAAGGCCAAAAAGTGCGAAGAACAAACTAAAGCTGCGTCAGCTGGCGCAGCACGCTTCCTCGCCGTACCACGTGTCCGACCATAAGGCCGCGATCACCGTCGGTGTCATTATGGGCGTGTTCCTAATCTGCTGGGTGCCGTTTTTCTGTGTAAATATTATCGCGGCATTCTGCAAAACCTGCATCGGTCAGCAAACGTTCAAGGTACTGTCCTGGCTGGGCTACTCGAACTCAGCCTTCAACCCGATCATCTACTCGATCTTCAACACCGAGTTCCGGGAGGCGTTCAAACGCATCCTGACGTCGCGAAGCTCGTGGTGCTGCGGCCAGGAGATGGGCAACATCTATCCACGCAGCAGCGACCGGTACGTCACGGACTATGCGGCGAAGAACGTCGTGATGAACTCGGGGCGATCGTCCGCCGACCTAGAGCAGGTATCAGCGATTTGACCTTACTAAGCCTCAACATCAACAACCGCACAAGCGCTAGAGCCTCCCAACTCCCAGCCTAGACCGGGTGTGCAGACCTCTGCAGAGCTTACCATTGACCCAAACTGTAGTGTGAAACTGTGAAAATCAATCCAAAGCAATCGTGTTTTAAGCCGTTAGCTACCTTACACCCCGATACCTCTCTAACTGCATTCACCCACGTTTGGCAGCCCTCCTCCTAACGGAACACTACACGGTACACACGCACATCGCTACAAATCACATGTCCAGGCCAATGCACACACACACACACACACACCCATGTGCACAGTAATACGTAGGGTCTTAGGGATTTATGTTCTCGCTGTTGTTGATGTTGAAACTGTAGAGCAAACCAAATGGACATAATCGAATCGAAAACCTCCGCCAGCCAACCACCCATTGTGGCTAGAATCTGGCGCGCAATTCTCTTCGCGAGCGTAGAGCATAGCCCTTCCTTCTTGCGTCGCTCTAGCGCGACCGTGATCGGTCTATTCAATTATTAAACCCAACCTAAGTTAAGCACCAAACGAGGAAGATAAACCAAACTACATATCTACCGATCATTTCAAAACACCGTCTGTAGACATAGATTCCGTTAGTAGAACGGATCAATGGCTAGTTGATAAGCAGATAAGATCGTAACCCGGTAAGTGAGCGATCTAGCATCGTCAGGTGCTAGATGTGTGCTTCTGCAAATTCCGTGATAGATGCAACTATTTAATAGAAAATGGAGTGATGTGAATGTGTAAATGGAAAAGGAGCAGTTCGTTCAAGCGTGTTCGTGTAAGCTGTAACAAGGAAACTATCCAAAGATGCTGGTCTTATGACTTATTGATCGTAATATGTTGTTATTGATTAAACCGTCGGTTGATATCTTTCGCTGCGAGTTGTTCGCTTTTCCTGCGATAAGAAGCACACGCTATCCAACCGTAAATTCCAAGGAATGAAATTTTCATTTCGAAATGCCAGTTTATTTCCGCGCACCTTATTATAAGTTTGTCCCGAATCTTTCGCTACTCGAATGAACCGCAGGACAGTGAAATAGTTATTGAATGTTACTTGACGATAAGACTGATTATTGATTATTTATTGCATAAGAGCGAAAAGTAAGCTTCCGCCGGATTATGGATGTTTAGCTAAGCGGTCCTTATCTTTATGATTGAATGCGACTAACCGTGGGAAAGTTAAAACGTGCAACATGCGGTATCTTTTCCTCGCCGAAAATCTTAAATTATCTTCAATCACATTTGTTTTCTGACCAAAAGGAAAAGATATTGAACTTTACTCGAGCCATAAAAAGCTGCTTCATCCCGACACATTTCCCTTCCAAATAAGGTACACAAAGCCAACGATCGGTGTGCACAAGAATGAAACGACATAAGAGGTTGTAGTTCAAACGTCGCTTTTCCATTCTTTTGTACATTCCTATCGTTTTTAATCTGTATCCTGTAAATGTTTGAGCGATAGAAGAATGCGCATCTCTTGTAAGAGTAGCTGGGTAAGTTGTTTGTATGACCATGATGTTAGAGAGGGGTTAAAATACCTCCACCATTGAACGTTTATTTTTCAAACAGCTGAACACACTTTACACGGAACCCAAGAACTAAAATAATTCATACAGAAGCGAACAACGCAGGTACATGACCGAATACAATCACAACAAGAAGCAACAAACCCTTGTTCAATCATATTTACACATCATCAAAGAAGAAGAGGCTCCTGCTGCAAACTAGTGATAGTTTAGGATGGCGATGGGAGTTACCATCATTTCATAGAATCGTTGAGTATTGTTTAAATTCACCACTGTTAGTACCGTACCAGACTTTCCCTACTGGACCAGAACTCTATTTCCCCCTCACTCTCTCGGATATCCCTTGTGATTGTTAATCGATAGCACTGTAAACTGTAAGAAGATCTCTAATCTTTGTTGTCTATGATGAGAGTAATTAATCGTTTAGATGGACCAATGTTGATAATTTCACTACCGTCTTACCTTTGTTATACGTGGCGTGTGTGACGTAGCTACTGGTCAAAGTTTGCTCAAACCCGCCGTCGCATCGTCGGGAACAACCACAACCAGAAGACCAGACGAGCCCGGTCTTCGTCTTTGTCTTGATACAGGATTGCGTTCTAACAATCTCTCTACAACTACAAAATCACCGCACGCCATACACACGCCATCTAACTATCTATCAGTGAGGCCGGTGTAAGGTGTGCGCATTAAGGCAAATAAATAAGCTAAAGATCAACCATCCGTCGTAGCATTAGAGTAGCGTGCTTCGCTAGCGGCAGTGTGAATATATTCCTAACAGCAAAATCGCGAGGAAAGCTTCATGCTGCGACGAGCTCATGGGTGTGCCGACGAGCATCATTTTAGAAGCCCCGCAACATCCAACCAAAACCACAGTAGAACATTCCTGGCCTGATCCTACCTTACTAGCAGTGTCCTAACTGATAGTACTCTTGCCACATGGCGATCGATAAAGATCTGATAGGAATCTTAAATTATAAATTCTCAAATGGACACTGTCTGTATTGCTAAGTACCACAGGAGGAACCTAATGCGATAGGATGAATGGAAAAATAGTGGGACAGGGGAAGAAAGCGAGCGAGTGTAAAACCTAGAACGTAATCTAAATCTAATTACAATACGACAAACTTGCTAGCACACACCTACACGGTAGAGCCGTACGGCTGCAAACAGGGAGCGTCCACAGGCAAACCATTCCCCGCCGCCAACTTGTGAATGCGAACGACTATAATAATGTGTTTCTTTGGAAAATCGGAACAAAAACGATGTGAAATACAAAAGGAAAAACAAATATGAAAAGCAAACCGCACGATCACGACGTCAACTTGATGATCGGTTTAGAAAGTATTGAGAAACCCGTTTGCCATCCTGCAAAACCACGCACAGGTAAATCGAGTTTGTTCAAAATGTTGTTACAGATCGAAATAGCTGCTGACGTACGATATGCGAGAACGATTTCAGTCAGTCTGGGAAACCCCAAGTGCATTACACAGAAAGGACTCAAACTCGCATACACACTGACAGCCTGGACAGGAAAAGCTGTTTCCGTCTGATCCAGCCGCTAAAACCAACCAAAAACATCTGGACAAATAAGCTTAACGTTGAAATGGCTCGATTGACAGGTGGCGAATGTAACGAGAAATGATTCGTCATTCGGACTCCAACAAAGAACGCTAAGTAAATCGTACAACGTCAACGTCGAACACGCTGATTTGTGGTCGTACGTCCATCCGCCCGTTCGGTGCCACTCGCGATGGTGAGGAACGAAAATTGAATTCAATCACATTTCATTTGCATTCGGATTTCATTCCAACACCGCGGTGTAGGTGTAGCACTTCATTACACGCCTTGACAAGAGCACCGAGATCTGGCAGCTTTTGCTCACCACCGCGGTCAGAATACACATTGCACCGGAAAATAAAACAAAGATACTCACCGGTCCAGGACGATTGGTAAACCTATCGAGCTTCCTGCCATCCACGTTTCCACTTTCAGCCCGTTTTGCTGGTGGAAAGGTGGAAAAGTTTTAACGAGTTTTTGACACTGTCAAACAGCAGTGCCACCGACATGTTCATCTTTGCCTGCGCCCTGTCGTCTTGCCTTGATTGAGGGGTCAAAAGAAACAAAAAGAACAGCGCACTAGACGTAGAAGCTATCTAATGCTAATCAAAACGCACTTTGCATTTCATTGTGGACCTTTGAAAGCGGTTCTTAGCGAAATGGAATTAAAAAGAACTTGTGATTAGGATTTATGTTGCGAAGATTCTAATTCTCTGTTGTCTATTTCTTTGCGTTTCGTAAAACAATTTTTTTTTTTACATGCTTCCGGTTAAGGCGCTTACGAGTTCATTACCGTCAGGGGGCACTAACGTTAATTAGAGCCTAAACCAAATTATTTTTAATATAAATTACATAAATGCCATATCAAAGATAAATATTTTTAGAACATTAAAACATAGCTTTTTTTAAATATATATTTAAAAACATAGCTATGGCATCAATCGCCAGAGTGACATGTCTTCAAAAATGCAATTTTTGCGCTATCCATTATACCTTTGAGCTTGATCATTATTAGTTTCTAAAAGTGCTTCCGACTGTTTTGTTAATTTTCTGATTGATGATTGATCACACAAAATTCTTGAAAATTTCACCATACAAAAAAGCTTTTAAAAAAATGTCACAAAAAATGTACATGTGCTCGGGGTTAAATGAAGGTTTCTAGAATGCGTGAACATTGTTTCATTCAACAGGCAAGAAAGAAAAGCTGTACAAAAAGAAGCACACACTCTTCCGGACACCGGGAGAGAATATCTGACGAGTGATACGCCTAGAGCGGTAATGAGAAGTATTATGGCATAAAATTAATTAAAATTTGCAAAACCCAGACAGTAGCTAAATATAAAGAGAGAAATACATTTTTTACACCGTCTGATTCCGACTGGCAACAAAATGAAAATACCGAAAGCTTTTTTACATTCAATTGAAATTTTAATGAGTCTTATTGTACACCGGCAGCTGGTGTACTGCTGCTGTTGCGCCACTGGATGAAGTTATTCATATTCCTTCACCTTTGAGATCGTGCACACTGTAGCCAAGCCAGGAGCATCATCATCAAGAGCTTCGGCGCTGGGTACGGAATGAACGGGCATCACATTCTTGGCGAGGTTAACGTAAGTACACTCCATTCCGAGAGAGTGAAAATGAGAAGCAAGATACCAGCCCGACCGACCGACCGACCAGCCGACCAACCAATTCACCTCAGATTTAACGTTGAATACATAAGTACGTACAGCTCATCAGCGTCGAATAACATCTGTTGGATATTTTGTTACATCCCATCCAAGCCTATCTCTTCTGTCTGCCGCTTCGTACGAAGCTGAAAAGCTGGTTGACTACACGCAAGCATTGTTTGTTACTTTCATTGTGATAAGCTCGGTGGGATCCATTCCACAGCAATAATACTACAGAATTTGGACAAATTGAGTGAAATTCTTGCCACCATTCCTGTCGTGCACCTTCCTCCATTATCACTGTGTTCTGTGTGTATTGCGACATTGTGAACACATTTTAATTATATCGGAAGGATGAGATAAAGAACAGGCAAAGGATAACAGATACGCCGAATGTCCCTAGCGGCAAGGATTACCGAAAAACGGGCTTAACCAATTCGGCAACAATACTAATGAGAAAAGAACTGTCTTTTACGCGTAGCATGTGCGAATTTCAACTTTTTGATTGTTCCGAAGGAGGTAGCTTTGGGTGATGCGAAGTACCGCGTAATCTTCCATGAAACAATGAGATGAGTTGAGATGAACAGATGAGTTGTGCTACCTACAAAGGAAACATCAGCACAGAATTCAAATTCTACGAAGGTTTCAATCATTTTTCGCAATTAGGTTATGGAAATTTTGGATCTATTTCTACTCTATAATATATACTTCGTTAATACTAAACATCACACCAAACGCTGTTAAGCTAACAAAATGTAGACTCATTCTCACTTATTTTTTGTCATGCTTGCATGAACCTTAACAACAGGAAAACTTCCAACAGAAAATAATGATATTGTTCGTCAAAAAATATGCACGAACGATTATCCTACATGATTATACCTATCCGGGTTTATATCTAACATCTGGCAACATAGAACACTAGAACAACCACCAGTAGGTGAGGGTTGCTAGCATTCTATAGCTAAGGCTCGAACCAGAACCTGTAGTAACATGCAGCAGTAAGGATTTTCCACCAGTAAAATCGCGATCATGTAGACCAAGAAAGACTGAGGACCAGCATTTAACACGCTTTCAACATATTTGCTACCGATATATTCACTTGAATTTCATTTAGGATTTCTTTTTTGGCAATGTAAATCCTTGAAGCAAAAGCATCACTTACTCTTCAAGTTAAATAGAAGAGATCAATTCCCCAAAGGTTCCGAAAACTCCGATTTGCAAAACAGCGTCAGGTACACCGGTACGAGAAATAGGAACAATACTTCAAATGATTATGCACAAAACTTTCTAAATTGATTACTACCTGCATTGCCCGCGGCTCCAACCAGCTCGGTCTGGCAACGTTCCGTTTGCGGAACCGATTTCAAGGAAGGTGGTTTGAATTCAATTTCAAACCTCCTGCACCATCGTCGCCCAACCAAGTGGCTCATTCTTTGGTAAATGTAATTAAACTACGAAGAGCCGAGATTGGTGAGTGAGCGCTCCTGGAACCAGCTTCCGCGAATCATGCCGAATCGTCGTGCAACTTCGCGTGTATTATGGTGTGCCCGTGGCCGAATGCCGTTTCGGTTTTGAGCGACGTGAACCTTTTAACTATTTGCTATCTGCCGGCGCTTTACACGGTCAGTAATTTCCCGGAGCATAGGAAGAGATAAAAAAAGGCCAGAATAAGTTCCGCCTCAGCCATGCCTCGAACGCATCATGGTGTGCATTGGTACTTGGGATCGTGAAAGGATGGTTGGTGCATTGTGGAAAGGCACCGTGCACCAAATCGGAATAAAACGAATCGGATGTAATCAAATTTTGAATTAAATCGTACCAACGGCGCCAAACAAGTCTCAATGGCCCAGGCAACATCCCATCGTCGGTTCTCGTTTTGAACGGTAGACGTTGCGACGATGAGTTTTCCTGTCGTCAGATGAAGGTGGAAAAATCAAAAGTGATGGATCACCAGCAGCAGTAGCTTTCCCGGCCCAGGGCCGAAATATCCGTTTGCTGCTTCACTTTTCCGTGAATGGATATAATCGCATTTAGTAGAGCATCATTTCGATAAAGCGTCAGTACGGCGAGGCATCATCAACGAAAGCGGAAAGCAGTGTCTCGATTCACTTCCGCATCAGGTACGCGTTGCTGCCTGATTTTCATTATCTTCTGCTTTACGTACACCGTATTCGTTCACTTTGCTCAATAGATACGGTTTGGAATGAGAAAATCAGAAGGCTTCCGGGACGATTTCGATTTTCGCAAATGGCCTTGCGCTTCGATATAAATCCGTTTTCCCGACCATTACCCTCTTTTGCTACATCTGATGCAGTTCAATCTAGGCTAACGTAGCCATGGATTACATTCGGATTTACCATAAGCGTTGGATAACTTAATGCCGAAGAAAGAAAACCGTTCTCTGAGCAACAAGTTTGCCCCCTGCATACATAGTTAAGGCACATATTAGCGCCTCGTACTGTTGAGATCAATGAGATTCGCATCTACGTGCTGCAGCTTAGACCCAATTGTCAACGATGATTTGGATATCCATGAGGATTTCTGTTAAAAATGTTTCATCATAGATGAGTTCACATTATGAAAGCATCGAGAGAAAATTAAATCAATTCTAAATATAGCACAGCGAAGGACACCGAGAGCAACCGAGGTCCATCTGTTGTTTGATGAATATTAATCGCGTCGTATCCCCCAACAAGTATCCAAAGAAGCTCTCAAAAATGATTGTTCGCCAGTACAAATTCCCGCAATACCCTTGGTTGGTCCATCATAAATATGTAAATTCCCATATGTACATCCCTCAATACATAGATGTCCTACACGAAACTGGCAAACATTGTGAACGAAGGATTAGTGAAGAATTTTTTTTCTCTTAGTTCTAAGCAGGAAAGCTTTTCTTTCCTACCGTGACCCGCATACTTGCAGACTAGAATTCTCAGAACCGAAGCCCTGTTACAGCATTGACGGGCATACTGTATGCAGCTACCAGCAGCAGAAGCATTCAAGGAAACACCCGATCGACCGCACGGGGTCGTCAGCATTCGATTGGTAATCCATTAATCTTGCTACTACCCGTAACAGGGAGTTCAAGAACTAGCCGTCAATTCCATTGCTAGTGCGGGCACGAAGGAATAAGGTGTACCTGCCGGGCCACAGAGGTTCCTTCCGCTTCCGGGAATGTTGGAAAAGAAATTGAATTTATCTATCATTTCCATACTTTGCATGCGCAAGGTCTCGTTCTCGATCCTATTTTTCCTTTTACCATTTTTTTTTTTGCTTTTTGTCCTTCCTTTAGTTGAATGTAAAACCCCAGATATCTACCGCAAGGAAGGATCTTACGCCTTTCGGTTCATTTCCTACAGTTTGGTTCACTTTTTTCCCTTTTCGGCACGAACATCACATTCCAATTTCGATGTTGTTCAATGGCTGTGGAACCAGTGGTACAAGAGCTCCCCCGACCCCGGTTGGCTATGATTGGTCACGAAAATCAATGATAGATTTTGGGATTTTCCGCGATGCAAATTGCTGTCCGCATGGTAACGATGGAGCCGCATTTGCCTAAATTTTCCTTTCCACCTTCCGGTTCACACTCTACGGCGCCAGTTCCAAGGAAGCGTCTGATAGAAAAATGCCTGGAAGAATGTCTGATAGAAAAAAAGGAGTAAAGGAAGTCCGACTTGAGCTGCGCTGTTAAACGAAACGGTTGCATTGCTCGTGGATAAATGGTTCAAAACAGTGGGGAAAGAACGTTACGAGTTTTACGAAAAATCGAAGTCAGCTTACCAGTTCAGATTAAAGTTGGTTGACTTTTGTTAAACCGGTGCATCATTATGCTTCGCAGTGGTTTTGATACGCTTAATAGCCTCTTCAACTGTATAAACCAAAACTGTCTTCCTAAACTTTAACATTCCTCTTTAACAAGCTGAATTTCTATCCAAACATCCCAAAGAAATATTAAGTACCTTTCCAGGAGCGTCACCAGATCTAAGCAAGCCATCGAACACAGATATCATTTGCTACAGCCAAAGACATTTTAAGTACTCTTCTTCACATGATATTAGGAATCAGCATTTCCTCTCACTGACTTCAAAGAAAATTCGTTGAAAGGTTCCTACAAAATCATTAACAACCTGTTGGAACCATGTTTCCAAGAAGTGTCGCACCGTGTCATCGTTCTGTTATCTATGCGAGTTAGTCTCCGGAAGCCAATGGTACATTTACTGTAAACGAATCAATTACCTTATGCAAATACAGTACGACAAAGGAAGCGCTAAAGCTGTCCATGCTCCAAAAATGCCAGAAAGAAAATATTTGCACTGTTGGTGCGCGAATAGCAAACTCAGTCTTTTATGCTTTCGTCACAACAAAACGTTAAAATTGGAATATGAAATATTAAATAATTTATTCTTTTAGAAATTAAGCACTATAACTTGAAATTAGTCAATTGTAGAATCCTTTGGACAAAACAGGACTGGGCTGCACTCCGGAAAAGATTAGAAAAGGTCCTATTTTATATAAATATTTTATCTACTTCCAAGTTCTTCCCCAAAACATCCCAATCGAATCATGTTACTCGTGGAGAAAAGTTCTACAAACGGGGACAAAACTCACGTTGATCTGGCGAATTCTTCCGGTTACATTCAGTCAGTCATTTGGTAGAATTCGATTATGTTTAGCTCAACGCTGGTGCACTGTGACGAGCATAATGATAACGGGACTTCATGCTGACATAATCTACGAGTACGCTCGGGTGGCGATACGATTGCGAATATTTTTTATGTCAGATCTTACTTTGCTTTTTAACATTCTTAATGCTGTAAAAAAACTTACACAAAACAAGAGATCGGTAGCATTGCGCTCCAAAAATTGATAAGGTCGCGTTAGAAAAACTGTAAAAACAATCATTTTAGCCACCTTCCCAAGCAGAGATAACGTACTTAAGACATGCTTTATTTAATTTATTATGTTCAATAACAAAAAACAACTTTAAAATTAGTTGATACTGACAGACGATTCAGCCACATTCTGTACACTATTGCATATACGAAATGTAATGTGCTAAACATATGGTACAAATAACGCTCTGCACATTTTCATTAGATAACCATCCGTGAAGGTTTGCGCTTTGTGGTGCCATATTCGAACATTGTAGGACCACCTGGTCTTTGTTCAACTATCTGCAATCTATCGAAATCGATTCACACCTACCGTTGGCGTAAACTCATCGACCAAAGGGTGTCGAGAAGCGTGTCCAATACGCCGGAGAGGGCACTGGAAGTTATAATGATCAAAAAACTAAAACTTCCACGAAAGCTTCCCCGTACTCCTTTTAAAACAACAGTTTGCCCTCCCACCAACTCGACAGGTGCTAGCGTGAACGACATTTTTTATAGGTGGACACCATTCATCGAGCAAGTATCTGGTATCTAGTTGTACAAAAAAACACAGTCTTACAGCCGGCCGGGGCCGACATCGGTTCAAACTAACCCTGAAGAAACTTTCGTAATTACCTAGACCAGCAAAAACCATTTCAAACACCAAACTTCCGAAAGTGATTCTGGGAAGAATTTTATGCACCATTATGGCCAGTGATATGATTTCATTAGCCTTCCTCCAAACAGTAATCTCTTGCCAAACGTAAAGGAATGCAAAATTATTTGCATTTATAGTGGTAATGATTGTGGTGGGACAACCATATGACCATACTGCTTTCATTAGAATGAATCCATTCAATATGCTAATCGTATTTATAAGAGGATTGTTACATCAATTTAGATTCCCTTGAATGTGAATATAATATTGATGTATAGTAAATAACGTATAGAAACCGAAATATGTTTCATAACTCTACGGTGGTTAAACTAAGGTTTCGTTAAGCTCTATCATCAAAATAGTCTAAAGTCACCAATCGTCTTTGCTGTATTGAATTCATTATTCATTATTACATTCTTAGGGGTTTTCAATAAAAAATCAAACAACTGATTCTTATAAACTGCGCAAGCTAGGTGTCCAACGTTAGGTTTATAAAATTTCTTTCATGGCTACTGTATTTTTACAACGTCAACGATAACATTTACAATTACTGCTTAAAAAGGCAGCAGATATATTGTTCAGAAGGCTACACTATTATCTGTTACAGTACAGTTAAAGGCATAATTTTGCTGTGGATTAATAGCTGCATTGCGTGTATAATTGATAAGTGTAGATATTGCTTATAATATATTGCTCACGTGTGATGTTATAATAAGTTTTAAAATGCTCAGCACACCACCCACAACAAAAACAAATGGATGCATAGGACATCCTATGGGAGGACAATTAAAATCACTTGGTACTTCGTGTAAGATATTCTTCTGCCACCGTTGCCCAACGTTCTTGAATATCTTTATCCGATTCCTTCCACAAAGCTTCTAGCATATTCCAGCCACGTGCCTGGGTCGAAAGGATGTACTGATTGCTGGAATCCACTGTTGCCGTGTACAGTCCCAGCACCAGGCTTTGACAAAATCGGGCAGCGATCGCTACCTAAAACGGACATAATTATAAATTTATGAGAGTCTTTTAAATCTGCCCAATACAATCAATTCACATACCCTCAACACATCCTTCTCGTGCGGTGGTATAATCCGTATCATACTGTAGCCTGCCATTACTAAGCCTCCGGTATCGAGATCGTTCGATTCCAGCATCATGTAAGTCATGGCGATTGCAAGCTCGAACACATACCGTGAGTAACAAACATCTCCGAAGTCGATTATTCCCGTTATCTCATACTCCTTGCTGTCCGCTGCCTTCTTGTTCACGATGATGTTGTGCTCATTGAAATCTCCGTAGATTACACCCTGCTGGAACTCGTGCAGATTGGGAACGATTCGTCGATTGAATGCATCCAACACCTGCTCGATGATGTCTTTGTGGTGTTCGTCTTTGATTACGTAAACGAAATCTTTCAGCTTGGGGAAGTTCTCCAGCATCCAAATTGACTGTCGGTTCAGGATTTTAGCTTTATCAACGCTCTGTAAATGTGAGAACAAATTGAACAATTTACTATGCGAAATTAAACAGCCGTGTAATAAGGAAGATTCGTTCAAATATCTATGCTAAAATCAATCAAGTCACATGGCTTATAAATAACTGAATTCGGCAAACTAATGTATGGCAGTACTTCTAAAAAGGAGTAGAAAATTTCGATATCACTATCAACAAGGACAATATCACTATTCGTATCAGATGCAAGTAGATACACCCAATATCACACAAAACGATCCAACGATCGTTGCGTGGATGGGTGAAGTGGGCATACTAGCCGTTTGGTGTTTTCTAGTGAGCTTCATGGCATATTGAGAATATATATCGACATTATTATCTATTGGACGATTTGCCATAAGTTCAATTGATATGGTGCAGAATGAGACTTTTCCCGATTTATGAAGCGGGTCATTTGATTCCAAACAACCATGGTTCGCTCCGAAAAATAAAACCAAAATCTGTTTCATAAAATAGCTCTAGCAATAGGTTTAAAAACAGAATTATTCTCAAACAACGAAAAAGTGAATGGTAAAAACCAATCGAAATAAACAATTAATCCTCCTCCTTTTTGGTATTTCCATTCCTCTGCCTTGTGAGCCTAAAAATAGACAATACTATTAAGCGAGTCATACGATTTGTACTAGCTTACCTTGAGTGCCGAATCGATTCTGGCTATAAATTGTCCGGCTTGGTAAAACAGTCGATCCGGATGCGGCACACCATGGAACACTTTGCCCGGAATGTATTCCAACAACCGTACGACATGTTCCGAACCAGCCAGCTTCTCTAGAGAATAAAATTTGCCGTAAATGTTCTGCACCGGTACCGGACATTTGATGTCACGCTTGCTGAGGTGCAGCATGATGTCGTTCTGCCCATCGAAGAACGACTCATCCTGCGAGTCGAGCGAATTCGCTATCTTCATCACGTAACCGCCAGCGTTGATTGATTTCAATATTGGGTTCTTGACATAGCTGATCATCAAAGGTCATGCAAAGCGGAAGAACAGAGATAATTGTGAATTGAAAGAAAAAATCAATGTAACGTTGCGCACAAGGGCGAAGGCAATTATCTCTTAACTGGCAATCGAATCTTCCTGCCGCACCGATTCTAATGCAGTAGTAGTCTCGCTCGGTTGTGTCAACCCCCTCCCCCTCCACTACGCGGAGACCAGCGACATGACAGTCGAGACAAATTTACAAACCGTAATCACGTGCTCACCGCTTGCGATGGTGCACCTCTAGGCCGTCTTTGAGGCGCGACACATTTTCGAGGCTCGACCGATAGTCGCCCTCGTGGAATTCGAATTTTTACAATGCTCTTTAGAATTGTGTGTCCATTTGTCACACTTACCTGTCGGCCTGGATCATAAAATTACGATCATCATACGAAACGAGCTCGCACATTTCCAGCACAATTATGCCGTACAAACGCTCGGCCAACTTGCGCACCTCGTCCTCTGAAACTATCGGCCGGATAGCCGAACCAGGTTTAAGCGTATCCGCAGGATTAGCATCCGTTTGAGGCACTACAATCGGGGAACCGACTTCCTCCTTCGATTCGCTGCCATCACCTTCAACAGCAGCATCGCCATCGGGATGAGTGGTCGTAATGCTTTGCTTTTTGACAATCGTTTTCATCTCCATGCTGCTAGCCACCTAAATACGAGATAAGCTGTGCACTATCAGGGACCTCAGTTTAAACCACGCGCCAACACCGAGCGCCAAAGCGATAACTTTCTCTTTCGGCCGTCGTCCACGGAGCTGCCCGTCGATCGAACCGGCAAAGGTCACGGGAATAAAGGCAAGCACGAGGAGAATCACGGCGTACACTACGACGTCCACTCACCACCGGTCCTTTACGCGTACTAAAAAGCAGTATGCACCGCGCAATCTGCGGTGTCGTCGCGCACCACTTCGCGAACAAAACGATCACGAGCGGATGCCAGCTACGGATAGTATGGTTTGTCATCAAGGGATGGGCCGAGGGATGTCCAAGGCACGGCATGCGGTTAGTGTGCCACTGATAAAGAGAAAGATAAACGCACTGTCGTGATTGCGGGAGGATTCCTGGTTTGTTACCTGCGTTCGTTACCGGGGCATTCTGTGGAACATTCTTAAACCTCCACACAGATGACGAGTTCCATGTTTAGAGATAAGCTTTATTGTATCATCACTGCACTTCCCAAGCCCATTCGTTCGCATTAATACCGTATGCACAAAACATAATACTCGGTCAAAACAACCGCTCCCACCGCTGGTCTTTCAAGGTTCGAAATCGTTAGCGTCGTCGTCGTCGAAATTATCTGGGTCGCGTAATTGATCTTCCTTGATGGTGACATTCATGCGTTCCAGGAACGAATTAAGCAGAAACTTGTTAATTTTGTCGTTCTGGGAGAATTCTCGAACGGTGGGCAGGTCGATCTGCACTGAATCATCATGCTCGATGCGGTCCGCAGGAATAAGGTGGCGATCTGGATCAGGCGTTTCGTGGTGCTGTTCCTCGTTTCCGTTCGTATCACCGTTCCGGCCGCTCGGTTCCAACGGCGCACCACCGGAATTGGACTGTTCTTCCGCCGGTTCCACGGATGGCATGATGAAAATCCGCTGGTATGAACAAAATTCACAAAACAAACTTAAAATCCGAACAAATTCGTCACCGATTTCCGCTGAACTGAAATGTCACTGATAGCGCATAACGTGGTTTGTATAAGGGAGCATCACGACCCACGACGAACACCAAGTAAAGTACATGTCTTGTAGCGTTTGCTGCTCGGTGGCGTTTCTCTCTCAATTTTTTGCTCTCTCTCACGGTCAGGTCTCTCTCTCTCTCTTGAAAAAATCATAAAAAAACGACGCGTCTCTATTCCAGGAATCCCCTCGGCGCCCCTTGCCCACTTCTTTTGTGTTGACACCGATTAACCGGCTCAGAACGCGTGAAAAAAGCCTCGATACGATATGAACCGCACTACAACGGTACTATTTTACTTCCCGTACGCATCTAGTTCACGGTTTTCACCTTTCAACAGTTCTCCGTAGTGTTCGTGTTTACCCACCCCCGGTTGGCGATTTTCCGGCGGTCAATCTCTTCGGTAAGCGGTGAAATCGTTTCCGAGATTTGCGTCACCGCGACACGAGAGCGAGAGTAAAGGCTGATGATGATGAGATGATGGACCGCGGAACGGACGGACGGACGGAAATGCGCGGTCTTTGATTTTTCACATTCGACGCCACCAGCATGGTCGGCCGGCGGCATTTCAGGGAAGTCGTTCTGTGCGAGTGGTCGTGTTTGAACCCACGTCCACATCAGGTGGCCGTTTGGTGACACGACAATTGCTGTTGTCGTCGTCGGTGCGTTGACGAAACCGGTTAATTGGTCGCAGTGCCCGTGATAGTCCACCCACTACAGGCGCCCTTCCGCGACTCCCGAGGAATGATTGCTCTCCAGTCTTATCAATCGTGCTCACAGGAAAGATAAAAAACACCGAAACGCATGACAACATTCCACAAGTGGTGGTGGTGGTTATTGCAACGTGCGAAGAACGTGCGGAAGTGCAAATTTAACTAATTTCCCCGGGGACTCGATCGCTTCCGGGCTGTGTCGTAGAGGAGAAGAGTAGAGGTGCGTGTGGTTTGTAGTAGTACGAAACGTGCCAAGATGACTGTGAAGGATGTGAACAATGCAGCCCCACCGGCAGCAGAATGCTCCGAGAATGCTGCCACCGGTGCAGGCGATAAGATTGTGCTTAAACGTAAAATCACGCTAATTAACGGTGTTGGCATAATCGTGGGAACGATTATCGGGTCCGGCATCTTCATCTCACCCACCGGCGTGTTTGTCTTCACGAAGTAAGTTACCACACTTCATACTCAACCTAACGATATGATTCCCTTATCTTTCTTCGCATGGACCCCAATACCTTTTCACTGAACATTAGCTGAACTTCACCTCTTAGTAAGCCTGCAGACAACCTGCTGTGCTGTCCATTAGTTAAAGAAGAAAGAAAGAGAATCTCTACAAGTAATGCGGGGTGGGTCTCCCCCATGGTATGGATGTCCATAAATTACAATTCGCTGTTTGATTGTTTGTGGTGCGTTCGGTACGCGTAAGCAAACCAGAACCAAGAAGAGAATTCAACTTCCGCGCGAACCAAACGAATCCGTTCCTCACCCCCACGGTAGCAGCAATTCATGTTCGGAATTACGATTCCGCTCGTTTGGACCCTATAGCGATGGCCGTAAAATTGCCGATTATTCTACTTCTCCGTTTCGCTTGAACCGGTTTTCGTTGCTCACGGCGAACAGCACGAAAAGCCGACCCGTAGAATTCTCCAAATTTTTCATCCAACGGTGTCGGGAAGGCGAGGGGATGAGGTGTTCCATCTCTCCACAGTTACCATGGCAGCGCAACGTGAACTTCTCGGTATATCATTTTCCCGTGCTCCTTCCTTTCTCTTTCCAGGTCCGTTGGTTCCTCGCTAATTATATGGATGCTGAGTGGAATCCTGTCGACTCTGGGAGCCCTCTGCTATGCCGAGCTGGGCACCTGCATCACGCGCTCCGGTGGCGACTATGCGTATCTCCTCGTCGCCTTCGGACCACTTGTTGGATTCTTGCGACTGTGGATGGCGCTGCTCATCATACGCCCTACTACGCAGGTACGTCCGAGTTGATGTCCTTTTTTTTTGTCAGATCAGCTCTAGGCCCTCGAGCGATGAGTGCTCGGTATCGTTCGTTTCGTTCCTTCCTCTATACTTTCCAGCACAAAGGTGGACAAAGCAACCACAAGGAGAGTTTCTGTTTGTTCTCCTGTAACAGGAGAACCCCACCCAGGCAAAGTGTGTTTGCTTGCGATTGTCTCTCGGTCGGACACAGACACAATATCCGTCCCAGGATGTTGAGCACATCTCAGCCACACTTCCTTGGAATGCTTGCGCAAAATAATGGTTCCCCAATCCATCATCCCTGTTATCGGTCAGCTTCGCTTCCAACCTAGTCGCGAATGCAAAGATTAATTATTCAACAGCTCCTGGCGATCCTGCGAAAAGGCTCTCCTAACAATGATCGGCACTTTCTAGCTGGCGCTTGGCATTCTCTTGATGTGACAATAGCAGAGCTACAAAGCTGCGACTGGGTCCAAGTTCCGGTCAGATGTCCCGGTGGCTATGGCTTAATGACTCAAATTTGCTTCAGCACAAAAATACTTCGAGGACATGCGAGGGTTACTCCAGTTAGTTGTGCGTGAGGAGGGTTGACGATGTATTTCTAACTTCGAACGTGTGCCCTATAGACAGGCCATGTTTGTGTCAATGTTGCCATTGACCATGAAATGTCGTTAGCCTGATGCTGGCAGACGACTGTCGGTCGATGAGAAGAAGGAAGCCCATTTCGGTAGATGTTACGTTCGTGTCTCGGCACAGCACACAGAAAGATATCCTAACGCAGGGCGCCAGTAACCCAAGAGCTCTGGTAAACAAACTGCGATGCCCTCATGATTGGAAATTCCCTCCCTCGCCGTCAATTGAATTACAGATTGAATTGATTGTATTCGCCCCTTTTCCTACACCAGCCATACATATACTCACCCTAGTAAGCGGGGAACCGATAAGGGGGGTGGGCCGACGTGGGGGAATATCCTCTGCGAAAAAGCCCATCCTTTCTCTCTCTCTCTCTCTCTCTCTCTCTCTCTCTCTCTCTCTCTCTCTCTCTCGCTCGCTCGCTCGCTTTTGCTCTCGTTTAACTCACGTTCATCAGAACACAGCAAACCTTGGTCAACCAACTGTTGCAGCCAACAAGGCAGCAGGCGATGAGAGGCTGGTTTCTAAGTTCTCCTCAAACTAATCCATTGCTGCAGCATCTATCCCGAGTGAAAGGAATGATTGATGCGTGATGGGTTGGTCAGGGTCATGGAAAACCTTTATCGTCAAACCAAGCCGACAGGATATGGAAGACCGGGCATTTCTAGCCTAGAGTTAAGCCTAGAGCGAGAGAGAAATAAGAGGGTGAACACTTCTTACGTTATCGAGCGATAAGCTACATTGCACTCACGTGGTCTGTGTGGCTTTTTATAGTACTGACTCATTCCTTGTATTGCTAAGCTCGACAATGAAGCTAGTAACAGAAGAGGGTCCAATGACGCAGGCATAACATAATTAACGGGCCAATTAAACTGTTAGTGACAAGCTACCGATGGGACCATCGTATCTTCTCTTAACCGATGGGAGCATAATGGTTAAAGCTTCTTTACTCTAGACCCTTCGCACGGAGCACCGGAGTTCTATACTCATTTTCTCGGAAACTTGTCATCATTGGAAATGAAACAAATCCCATGCTTCCGGAGATCGGTTGTTGATAGTCGTTCAATAATGGTGCCAATGAAACCGGAGAAAAGGGAAGGGTATAAATATCTGACCGCAAATCACGATGTCACGTTCTAATGACGCACCGTTATCAAATCTGTTGAGGTTGGTGTGATGACATGCTGCTTATTGCTTTCTCCTTATTCTTTCGCACACTGTACAACATCCGTCAATCATAGACCCCCAAGGTCGGAACTTGGTGTGGCAGCTGGGTGCGAAGTGTGTTCCACTTCGTTATCTCATCAGATACGAACCATACGGTTGGTGGATAACAACGGCCAGACGTAAACGATTGCGTAATTGGAAAGCCATTTAATTTACTGTTTACTGATAGGAAACATTGCCAATACTGCAATGGGCTGAGAGAGAAGAAGCAATGGAACAGTATTACAATCGAAGATCGCACAACACCGTAAAGTTGTTTTCCATATTCATGATTCCATTGGCTAGCTATAGGTCGATGTGGGTTTGAAGTTACATTTCCGGTTGCATGCAGTACCATCGCTTTCTTCTGTAAAGGATCTGCAGCCGCCAAACCGTCGTGTATACTTTTCGTCACTTCTTCAAATACACGTGTATCAACAAATACACAAATTGATAAAAATTTTAAAAAAATGTCCCAATAGATCGATGGTATTCTCGGTGGTGGTAAAAAAATTCAGGTAAATGCGGTTTCGCGAAGTTGATTGTCTTATCATTTATTAATGTGCTGAGCACAGAATGGCGTACCATACCGGATATCCGTAACATGGTTGGGCACTGTATTCAAAGCATAGGGTCTAGTGCACACGGGTGTTTAAACTCCTGGCCTCGTTCGTGGATCCATTGGTTGGCAACTGAAATTTTATATAATAAGGAAGTACGAATCACGAGGTGTTAAAAAATCGAGCATTAAATAACTGTACCCCATTTAGAACCGAGCATAACTGGACATGCGGCATGAAGAGTTCGTGGATCCGATGTTCCGTTCCGGTACAAATTGTACCAAAATATGGCTGATCCTTTTCGTGGAAACACGCCAACACCGATGTCAGGGAAGACGGTAGCACCTCCAACGTCAACATCGCTCAACTACACACAGATAAGAAGGAAGTGTGAGAAGATTCACTTCGAAGAAGAACGCTAGGAAGCGAGTACTTACATAGTACATTACGGTAGCGATACGATTGCCCTTTCCTAGGGTCGGGAAGGCCTCCTGCCCCTCTGCAGGCCTATCGTAATCGTAATGCGTTGAATAATGACCACCAACTCCATAGTTTCCAATCTGTAGTTGATCGTAAGACCTTTTCGTCAGACCAGTCATATCTTCAATTCGCTTTACAATCGGCTTTAAATGGGTGTAAAACATTTCCACGTCTAACCATGCGTTGGTGCTAGTACGATAGTGTGTAACGGAATACTTGTTAGCTTCAAACACCAATGCTCTGTTCAGTCGAGGTCGCGCCGCTTCCAGTACATTGGTGATCTCTCTATCTGAGATTATCTCATGATAGACCATCATAAACGGGTCGTGACTTATTTGCTCTACCTTCAGTGGAGCAATCCTAAGGAAAGGATTACGGCTGTGCTCGTAGAAACAGTATAACGTTTTCAGCACACTGGCAGGTCGCTCAATGTCTGCGCGGCAAAGCATTTCATATTCGCTGTACTCGGGAGTTCCTGTTGTTCGTCCCTCATTATCACTCAACAGCTCTGAAGCAGTTGCATTTTCTAGCAATATTCTATTTGACAGTGCCACTGGATTGTCCGGTTGCTCTTGTAGCACTTCATCCGTCAACTTCAATGCCTCGGTATATCGCTTTTCATTGGAAAGCGCCTTGACGAGCTCGTTAATGACATCGATTTTCGTTAGTCCAGCATAATCCATACTCCACAGATGCAATGCCTCTTGAAACCAGCGAATTGATTGGGAATTGAATCCATCGGCCATCAAATGATCAGCAATTTGATAACATTCAAGGGCACCTAACGCTTGATCGAACGGTAAATCTATGCCGATGTCTCGTGAACATTTGTTCGGTACGATTTGATACAAATGCTGTAGTCGAACCAGGGCTTCCATTACACCACTAACATCGTCGGCCGTGGGCATTTGAATGTTCTCAAACGCGTACTGCCGGACGTCCAGGCCAATGTATGCCCCAATCTTCTGCCAATCTGTGAGAAGTCGATTTATCAGCAGAAATGCAGTGACTGGATGCGATACGTACAATAGATCGTGCGCCGAGGCTTCTTTCAGCTGCCTTCCTAGCTCATCACGTTGACGCTGCAGTGCCCGCGAATCGTTCGCGTAATTCTCTATGTATCTGCTGAGATGGTTTGTCAGAGATTCCTCTAGCTTGATTAGTTGCCGCATCCGCTCGGTGGAAGTATAATATTCACCGGTAACGCTGGTTCCCAAGAGGATGCTGTAGAACCAAAACGTGGCAATCACATAAAAATGCCTCATTACTACCACTGGTCGTATGATACAGTTGCTGCAACTGTGGCGAATAAACTGCTTTGCTTGAATAGAGCTATATCCACTCTACGCTTAACTTGGCCTGAATTTGAGTTCTGTTTCATTACTTTCCTTTATTCTTTTTATACAGCGACTATCATTTGTGCAGTACCAGTTAGAGTTGTAAAATCAGATATCTGGTTGTTTAATTTGTAATTTTTTTTTGTAATAAAAAAAATATTGGTGAACTTTTTTTGTAAAAGAAACCCTGTCTATGAATGTTGGCTACAGCAAAAAATGCTAGATACAGCCCTCCTTTTCTGTCGGTACATATTATCTTCTCTTTTATTTTATTTTGAGCCGCGATTTGTGTATAGTTCTATTCTTTTCCATGGCAGTGTGATGAGTGTATCTGATAAGCACCTGTGTAATCACTGGAACTGGCCGTGTCAATCGGATTACCATTCTACTTGCGACCAACATATCTATGGTTTATTGTTGTGAGACTATGAAACAATGTTTCATTCTGCCAGTTAAACATAGAGAGTACATAGGAACACCACTAATTAATACTAAGTTTCCTGAAACCAACCTGCTAATTAATCCCAACAGACTGCGTTACGGCTGTGAACAAATTGCAATTGTCAACCAAATTTGTGCTATAGTATTACAATCTCAGTGATAACAAATTCTATCTTTTTCCGATGTGCCTTCTTTGCTTGAGGAGAACACCCATAATAATCGACAGGCAAGATCCGCTACTTCACAAATCGCTTAAAAAGCGAGATTAGACGATTTTTTGAACGATAATTATTTAGAAGAGCATTTCAACAGTAACCGTTACATGAATGGAAGGGAAGGTTGCGTATGGACCCCTTTTGGAGATCAAAGAGTAATACTCGGGTTATGCCACGCTACCAACTTTGTTGCTATTTATACAACATTCTATTTTGTCCGTAACGTAGAGATGGAAATATGGCGTAAGGTCGTGGTATGGTAGTGTTGCTGCTGTTGAAAAGGAGCATATCACTCAGCTACGTTTATTTGTAGAAGTACCGACCGATATTTTTACGCCAGAACCACAACACATTGATGAAGTGCCGGAATGTGTCCGGTTCCCCGGGTTCCTAGTTATCAGTCAAGGTCGGTTCGATGCTGCTCCGATATAACCCCGAATGGTATAGGAAACAGCAAGCAAACACGTCGCCACAAATGGACGACAGGTCTATTGACGCATGCTTTCCGTCACGGTTGCTCAGCTGCGAGCTCCTCGATGTTTCAACGATTCGTGTACGACATCCGTCAATCATATCTTGTCCGGTACAACACATACACTGGGCACGGGTTCGTACCGGCGGCATGGTTGAAAATGGCGTGTCGCTGACGTTATCTACCGAAATATGACACAAACTGGCGAACAATCGCGATCTTCCCAAAAGAGATCGTTGATAAGCGAAATCAGGAGAAAACGGATGCGTAAGTGGGAAAATGTTGTCATTTATTGGATTGCGGATAGGTAGAGTGCAGGAAGACGAACAACTCTGGATCTAGATGAACTGATCGCATTTACTTTACAGCTTAGGATCTAGTGCACATGGACGTCTGAATTCTTGACCACGCTCGTGAATCCACTTGTTGGCAACTGAAATGAAAGGAAGATAAGAAAGTTTGAGACAACCGGTCCATGCAGATCGAGGATTAGAGACTCATACCCCATTTAGAGCCGAGCATAACCGGACACGCGCCATGTAAAGTTCGTGGATCAGTTGTTCCGTTCCGGTGCAAATTGTACCAAAAAACGGCTGATCCTTTCCGTGGGAACACGGCGGCACCGATCTCGGGGAAGGCTGTAGCACCTCCAATTTCCACGTCAGACAACTAAATGCACATAAGGAGAACCGTAATAAGAAAACCGCAAGATCAGGATGCAATGTGTTGGCTTTACTTACGTAGTGCATCACTGTTGCTATACGGTTACCCTTTCCTATGTTTGCATATACCTCCTCGCCTTCCACTGGCGTGCCGTAATCAAAATGAGGCAGATAGTGACCACCGATACCATAGTTTCCAACTTGCAGCTCCTCAGCAGCCCACATTGTAAGCCCGGTCATGTCTTCTGTTCGGCGGGAAAGCGATCTCACGTGTGGATGCATCGGATCATCCAGCCAGGCGTTGCTGCTGGTGCGAGCTTTTGTGACTTCCTGCTTCTTAGAATCACCGACCCTGGATCGCTTTAGCGAATTCCTCGAAATTTCGATGATCGTCTTAATCTCGTTGTCCGAAATCACTTGGTGATACACGACGATGAAAGGATCGAGACTAACTTCTTCCAGCTTAAGCGGCGCGATCTTAAGAAACGGTACACGATTGCTCACGTATCGGCAACGAAGCTTAGCCATTTCGCTTGCAGTTCGCGGCGATTCACCCCGACAGAGGCTATAGAATTTGCTCCAATCTGCGGGAGTATTAGGCACGGGAGGTAATCCGTGTTGGCGCTCATACTCGATCCACTGCTCTAGTGGTTCTTTGCTTTTCAGCGCCAGTGTATTGTCCGGTTGTAGTTTCAACGCTTGCCTATTGAATTCCAGCGCCTCGGCGTACTTAAACTGCTGCGAGAGTGAATACGACAGGGCATTCAGTATCTCCACCTTGCTGACCCCAGGATTTTCCGTCGTCCAGCGGCGCAATGCTTCGCGCAACCAGCTCGTCGCAAACTTATACTCATTGGCAGCTGACAGTCGCGTGCCTATCAGATAGCACTCTCCCGGTGTTAGGGAACGGTGTAACTCACGATCGAGAATCTTGCCATCGGCCATTTCCTTGGCCGACAGTTGGTAAAGCTCTTGCAACCGAGCGATTCCTTCGGCCACTCCTGTCAAATCTTCGGACGTCGGCATGGCGCTTGAATTGGTCAACTTAGCTCCCACGTCCATATCGAGGAAGTTACGGATTCGCTCCCAATCCGAGACAAGCCGGTTCGTCAGCAGGAATGCAGTGATCGGATTCGATACGTACCCGAGCTCGTCCTTTTGGCCGTGTTTCAGCTCGTTCGTCAGGAGCTTGCGCTGCCGGTGCAGGAACTCAATCTTTTGCTCGTGAAGCTTAATGTACAGGTCCAGACTGCCTATCAGGGACTCTTCTAGCTTCAGCAGCTGTTTCATCTGCTCCACCGATGAATAATACTCGCCATTGACGGTGTGCGAGGGATGAGAGCAGCACAGCCAAAGTGTGATCAGCACGACGACGTTGGATAGGGTTGCTGCTGACACCTGAGACATCATGGTGTCGTGGTTGCCGGTCCGAAACGAAGTGACAGAGTCGGTCACCAATCGGTGTGTTCCTGTTAGCTTCAAAATTTTCAATCAACGTGTGGTAATGGAAAACCTTTCACTACCACCACCAGAGCACAGACACATGTCATCGATAAGAATGCGTTTCGGCAAAAGAATATTGATCGGAAATCGATGTACATTCGCGCTTGTCTTGTGAGTGGGGGTCCAAATCTTATCAATGCACGATACAAGACGGAACACGATCTCATATTCTGATTAAACAATACAGTGAGAACAACTGTGAACAAACCTTTTTGGCGTGGTGTTCTTTTTCGCAAAGTGCAAACTAACCACCGTTGCATATTCACAACATACTGACGGTTGACCCAGCTTGCCAGATAGGGTCCCTGAAATTATCCCTGCACAAGTTTTGGGTCATACTCGCTGTTTGCGAGAACGCTACACCTTGCTGAACATGATTATCGCCCGCGTTTAATCTTTCAAGCTATATTTCATTCTAAAACTTATGTTTTATAATACATTGAGTTAGTTTTTATCCATAAAACTTGAGAAAACTTGTCGCGCTTGCCCCACCCTTCACACTAGCCGTATTTTGAAACCTGGGGATGTTTCTTTGATTATCTTTTCCATCCTCAATGTTTTCAACCCACAATCTATCGTTTTGGACATTATGACTTTGGACCAAATAGCTTTTCATCTTAGAACACATAGCCTCGTCCAGCATGCCGAGATAGATTTTTTTAACACAGGCACGTAATGGTTTCATCGTTACTAAAATCTGACCACCATCAGAAAATAGACCAATCCAACCCTCAATATACTAAATAAACACTACAATTTGACAAGAATATATTGCTTAGATTAACTAGATGCTGTAAATATACTAAAATCCAGCAAAAAAGAGTATGATAATATATTGAACTTGGTGAACTTTACAGCTTAGAATCCAGTGCACAAGGGCGTCTGAATTCTTGGCCATGCTCGTGGATCCACTTGTTGGCAACTGAAATGAAAGGAAGATAAGAAAGTTTGAGACAACCGGTCCATGCAGATCGAGGATTAGAGACTCATACCCCATTTAGAGCCGAGCATAACCGGACACGCGCCATGTAAAGTTCGTGGATCAGTTGTTCCGTTCCGGTGCAAATTGTACCAAAATACGGCTGATCCTTTCCGTGGGAACACGGCGGCACCGATCTCGGGGAAAGCTGTAGCACCTCCAATTTCCACGTCAGACAACTAAATGCACATAAGGAGAACCGTAATAAGAAAACCGCAAGATCAGGATGCAATGTGTTGGCTTTACTTACGTAGTACATCACGGTTGCTATACGGTTACCCTTCTCTATGTTTGGATACAGTTCTACGCCTTCCTCTGGTGTCCCGTAATCAAAATGAGGCAGATAGTGACCACCGATACCATAGTTTCCAACCTGCAGCTGCTCAGAAGCCCACATTGTAAGCCCGGTCATGTCTTCTGTTCGGCGAGAAAGCGATCTCACGTGTGGATGCATCGGATCATCCAGCCAGGCGTTGCTGCTAGTGCGAGCTTTTGACACCTCCTGCTTCGCAACATGACCGACCATGGCTCGCCGTAGCGAATCCCTCGAAATTTCGATGATCGTCTTAATCTCGTTGTCCGAAATCACTTGGTGATATACGACGATGAAAGGATCGAGACTGACTTCTTCCAGCTTAAGCGGCGCGATCTTAAGAAACGGTACACGATTGCTCACGTATCGGCAACGGAGCTTAGCCATTTCGCTTGCAGTTCGCGGCGATTCACCCCGACAGAGGCTATAGAATTTGCTCCAATCTGCGGGAGTATTTGGCACGGGAGGTAACCCGTGTTGGCGCTCATACTCGATCCACTGCTCTAGTGGTTCTTTGCTTTTCAGCGCCAGTGTATTGTCCGGTTGTAGTTTCAACGCTTGCCTATTGAATTCCAGCGCCTCGGCGTACTTAAACTGCTGCGAGAGTGAATACGACAGGGCATTCAGTATCTCCACCTTGCTGACCCCAGGATTTTCCGTCGTCCAGCGGCGCAATGCTTCGCGCAACCAGCTCGTCGCAAACATGTACTCATTGGCAGCCGACAGTCGCGTGCCTATCAGATAGCACTCTCCCGGTGTTAGGGAACGGTGTAACTCACGATCGAGAATCTTGCCATCGGCCATTTCCTTGGCCGACAGTTGGTAAAGCTCTTGCAACCGAGCGATTCCTTCGGCCACTCCTGTCAAATCTTCGGACGTCGGCATGGCGCTGGAATTGGTCAACTTAGCTCCCACGTCCATATCGAGGAAGTTACGGATTCGCTCCCAATCCGAGACTAGCCGGTTCGTCAGCAGGAATGCAGTGATCGGATTTGATACGTACCCGAGCTCGTCCTTTTGACCGAGTTCCAGCTCGTTCGTCAGGATCTTGCGCTGCCGGTGCAGGAACTCAATCTTTTGCTCGTGCAGCTTAATGTACTGGTCCAGACTGCCTATCAGGGACTCCTCTAGCTTCAGCAGCTGCTTCATCTGCTCCACCGATGAATAATACTCGCCATTGACGGTGTGCGAGGGATGAGAGCAGCACAGCCAAAGTATGATCAGCACGACGACGTTGGATAGGGTTGCTGCTAACACCTGAGACATCATGGTGTCGTGGTTGCCGGTCCGAAACGAAGTGACAAAGTCGATCACCAATCGGTGTGTTCCTGTTAGCTTCAAAATTTTCAATCAACGTGTGGTAATGGAAAACCTTTCACTACCACCACCAGAGCACAGACACATGTCATCGATAAGAATGCGTTTCGGCAAAAGAATATTGATCGGAAATCGATGTACATTCGCGCTTGTCTTGTGAGTGGGGTTCCAAATCTTATCAATGCGCGATACACGCCAGAACACGATCTCAGGTTAAAAATTACGGTGAAAACCATTTGACCAACTTTTGGCGTGGTGTTCTTTTTCGCAAAGTGCAACTAACCACCGTTGCATATTCACAACATGCTGACGGTTGACCCAGCTTGCCAGCTTGGGTCCTTGATACTCACCTACGACTCGCAGAAAGTGAGCAGAACACTTTCCCGTGGTTCGCAACTCTCGGGCTTGGAAAATAATTACAACGACGACTTTACTCTTACACTTTCAACTTAAGACTCCTTAAGACTTTAGATTGTATTGCAATGCAATAGTTGCGCTCGCTTTCTGGTTCTGGAGTCGAAGGGGGAGAAGGGTTAGAATTGTTATGAGACTGTTTATTATTTTGGCGGCCCACGTGTTTGGAGCCTCCCTGTCTGCCGGATGCTTCCCCATCGCTCCGCTGGCGAGCGTCCGGCCGGTTTCGTAACGTCGCTTAGCCATTTACTACAAAACATCATCATGTTTTGGGTGCAACAACGTGCTCTATCTTTAAACTGCCTTTTCCCTTCTTGAACATGACTCCAGAAACGCCATTAATCGTTCTAGCCCAATCGGCCCACGTCGCTCGCACATTACACACTCCTAAGTTTTTTAATTCTGTTATCATATATTCTAGCGAGAGGTATCACCGAAGCGCCCAAAAGAACAGTTAGGTCAGTCGTAGAGGTCGGTCAGGTCGTCTCATAAATGGCTACGTCAATCCTTGTTTTTCGTGTTTTACCTTCCTGTTTTTGCTCTGCTGAATACGCACTTCTAGTGGCTGCACTTAAAAATCGATCAATAGTAGATACGAGCTTACGGGAAGGTGCACACATCACCAGGAAGCATATAACAGCTAAAGCGTAAAGCTGATGAGCCTAGAGTGCGTGCATTAATGCACTTACTGTTAATTTGTTTTCACCCTTCTGATGTCGTCGGATATTGTGTTTGGTTTCGTTGCGCTAAGGTATCTCGACCAAGTCGATAGCAATTCCGGTTCTAACATAACGGAGTAGAACCTCAGTGTCGCGCTGATAGGAATAAATGAATTTTAAAATAAAACCCACTTTGTGCCCTACTGATGGCATGGTGTGTAGAGAGAGATGGAGGAGTGGCTCGATCGTTGTTGTGACTGCTATGGTGCGACCGCAGCCGCACAAACACAAACCTCAATCAAGGAGTAATCAACAACGACTCTTCAAACCCTTGAGCTTGAAAATGGCGCCTACTGGTGCGCATTCTGTCGTAGTCGATTGCATTTCGTTTGCTTTCCGCCAATCGGTTCGCGGTCGTATCGAGTTCCCGTAGTGTAGCGTAGTGAAATGATGAAATGATTCGTCAATGAATCGTGCACCCAGCACGTGGTGACCATGAGAAACTAAACTTGATGCCGAGTTCGTGGCGTTTACTAACTCGTTTGGAATGAAGCTTAAATGAATGGCGATTAGTTTACCAGCCACAAGGTTTAGACACCTCACTCTCTACATGCAACCTCCATGTTTACGGATTCCAGGTCGCTCCGTCATTGGAACGATTATTTATTGTTTTTGTTTAATTGTGAGAATTGTATTTTACAATTCTCTTAATTATGTGTAGTTTTTACTCAAAATATTTTAATGACAAATGCATTCTATCTCCTAATCGTAATTTATATCTTCTCTTCCCATTTCATCGTTGCAGGCTATCGTGGCACTCACCTTTGCCCAGTATGCCGTACGACCGTTTTTCGAGGATTGTGCTGCTCCGGAAAGTGCTGTCCGTTTATTGGCCGCAGTATGTCTGTGCTTCCTGACCGCCATCAACTGCATTTCCACGAAATGGGCAATGAAAATCCAGGATGTATTCACTATTGCTAAGCTAACGGCGCTCGTATCGATCATTCTTGCTGGGATGTACTTCATGGCAACGGAATCCCTGGACAACTTCCACAATCCCTGGGAGGGTGACTACTCGCTTACCAGCCTGGCTTACGCGTTCTATTCGGGTTTGTTTGCATTCGGTGGCTGGAACTATTTGAACTTCGTAACGGAAGAATTGGAAAATCCGTACAAGTAAGTTTGCGGGAGCAATGATGACGGAAACGAGCTTCCTACATTCTCATTTAACGTGTTGTTGTTTTACAGAAATCTTCCGCGTGCCATCTGGATCGCAATGCCCATGGTGACCGGAATCTATGTGTTCGTCAATATGGCCTATTTTGCTGTCGTTTCGCGGCACGAAATGTTGGCTTCGATCGCGGTGGCCGTTTCGTTTGGTAACCGTATGTTTGGTTCGGTAGCCTGGTTAATTCCGATCTTCGTCGCACTGAGTACGTTCGGAGGTGTGAACGGAATCCTGTTCACATCGGCTCGTCTCTTCTCGACCGGTGCTCAGGAAGGTCATCTCCCGGCCTGGTTTTCGCTGGTTCATGTTGACCGTCAAACACCGATACCGGCCCTGATTTTCACCTGCATTACCTCCATCATTATGCTGCTATCGGCGAACGTGTTTGTGCTGATTAACTATTTCAGCCAAATCCTGTGGCTCTCCGTTGCTGCCAGCATTGCCGGTCTGCTCTGGTTACGAATCTCAAAGTAAGTATAAGATCGCGAATACAACCGCCCCTTTGGCACTTCCGTTCAACTAATCGATGTTCTTACTATGTTTCAGACCTAACATGCCACGGCCGATCCGTGTCAATCTAATTCTTCCCATAACGTTTCTGGTGTGCTGCTTGGGGCTAGTGCTGTTGCCTTCATTTTCGGAACCCTTTAATTTGATCGTCGGGCTGGCCATCACGCTCTCCGGAGTACCAGTCTATTACGTGTGTATTGTATGGCGACGGAACAAACCTTCGAAAAACGGACTCATGCACTGGATTGAACGCGGTTGCCAGATTCTGTTCAATGCCGCTTTCGTCGATTGCCACCACGACCGAAAACGGGAACGAGAATTTTCTGAAATGCAGACGAGCATCGAGGACAAAAGCGTTAGCCACTGAGTAGTAACGGTCGAGCATTTTACAGTGAATGTTTTAGATAGATTTCAGTGCTTTATTTGTTGCGGCTGTTCATACTGCTGAATGGATTGTCTTCAAACGACCACGACGACGGAGGACACTTGTGGCCAAAATGAAATTCGAACAACCAGCGTGGTAACCATAATGTTTAGTACAAGCTGTTCGAAGTATATTTATTGAAAACAACAACGAGGAATGTACACGCGGAGTTGTTAATCTTATATAAAGCGAACGTGAACAAACTACTGAACGTTATACTGAATATTATACCTAGCCATAGCCGGCAGCATCCGTCAAAGACAGGCGTTTCCTAAGCTTATACTGTAGTACTTACCGCTCGATGTGCATGTAAGACTTACCACAAATAAAAAGAATATCTGATGTGCTCTCTACAAAGGCCATAAATACTGCTATTTACTTTATTTACTTATTTATAGTTTCACGAGATCGCACTTGAGGATCGATCGCATGTTTCTTCGGAAGCAGCAGCTACGAACATCGAATCACCGGCCGACAGATAACTATCAATAATTGAGTGAAAGATCAACTCTTTATGTTAAAAAAGGCCTTTTTATTAAGTTAGGGGTTACTTTTTCCTTAGTTTTTTTTTTTTATTTTTCATTTTCCACCCCTTCAGGACAATCGCCAGAAGCCGACGGATACGTTCCCGAAGGGTGGCTCGAATGTCATTCTGCTCGATTTTATGTTTTTTTTCTTTTTGTTCAATGTTGACGTTGCAGTAAAACTCAAAAAACGCGAAACGAGAGAAAAACGCGTTTTGTGCGTAATAAACTAGGACAAAACCGTACAAATCCGTGTGAGACAAACAGCTAATCGATTCATTTTTACAGTGCGACTACACGCAACAAGAAGGACCGATTTCGTCACATCCATTCCTAGGATGAGCCATTCGTTCGGCCACAGAAGAAACCTTCGTCTGCAGTAAACTTTCTTCGTGTGGTGCGCTCTGGTACGAAAAGCGACGGCTTGCTCTGCCGTTCAGGAAAACTCTTCCTTCGTCCTTTCTGTCGGAATCGTAAGCAAAAACCAGCGGCAAGATGGTGTTAGCGGATTTGGGACGCAAGATTACGAATGCGCTGCATTCGCTCAGCAAAGCGACGATAATCAATGAAGAGGTGCTGGATTCGATGCTCAAGGAGATCTGCACGGCATTGCTCGAGGCGGACGTGAACATTCGGTTGGTCAAGAAATTGCGCGAAAATGTGCGCTCCGTGATCGACTTCGATGAGATGGCCGGCGGATTGAACAAGCGGCGCATGATCCAGTCGGCCGTTTTCAAAGAGCTGGTCAAGCTGGTGGACCCCGGCGTTAAACCATACCAGCCGATTAAAGGCCGGCCGAACGTGATCATGTTCGTCGGATTGCAAGGTTCCGGAAAAACGACAACTTGTACGAAACTGGCGTACCACTACCAGAAGAAGAACTGGAAATCGTGTCTCGTGTGCGCCGATACGTTCCGTGCCGGTGCCTATGATCAGATCAAACAGAACGCCACGAAGGCACGCATTCCTTTCTACGGTAGCTACACCGAGGTAGATCCCGTCGTGATTGCACAGGACGGTGTCGAGATGTTCAAAAAGGAAGGTTTCGAGTTTATCATTGTCGATACGAGTGGTCGGCACAAGCAAGAGGAGTCACTCTTCGAAGAGATGTTGGCCGTCGCCAATGCGGTTGATCCGGATAACATTATCTTCGTGATGGATGCCACGATTGGACAGGCTTGCGAGGCACAAGCGAAGGCTTTCAAGGAAAAGGTCGACATCGGATCGGTGATCATCACTAAGCTGGATGGTCACGCGAAGGGTGGTGGTGCCCTATCGGCGTAAGTTTAAATGCATAGCGGCAGCTATTTGGTCTACTAATGACTTATGTATTTATTCTTCTGCTATCTCCGTTGGACAGTGTTGCAGCAACAAATTCGCCCATCATCTTCATCGGTACCGGCGAACATATCGATGATTTGGAACCATTCAAGACCAAACCTTTCATCTCGAAACTCCTCGGAATGGGTGACATCGAGGGGCTGATCGACAAAGTGAACGAACTAAAGCTGGATGATAACGAGGAGCTGATCGATAAGATCAAGCACGGTCAATTCACGATTCGCGACATGTACGAGCAGTTCCAGAACATCATGAAGATGGGACCCTTCTCTCAAATCATGGTAATCGTCGTAAATGATCATCGCCCCAGCGGGCGCATTGCAGGGATATCATGTTTCCTCTTTCCCTTTTACATTTCCCCAACTCCAACAGGGTATGATTCCTGGATTTTCCCAAGATTTTATGACAAAGGGCGGCGAGCAGGAGTCAATGGCACGCATTAAACGGCTCATGACGATGATGGACTCGATGTCAGACGGCGAACTGGACAACAAGGATGGAGCGAAGCTTTTCAGCAAGCAGCCTACCCGTGTGACCCGTGTTGCGCAAGGCTCGGGTGTAATGGAGCGGGAGGTGCGCGACCTCATCTCGCAGTACACCAAGTTTGCGGCCGTCATCAAGAAGATGGGAGGTATAAAGGGTCTGTTCAAGAGCGGCGATATGACGAAGAATGTAAATGCGACGCAGATGGCAAAATTGAACCAACAAATGGCCAAGATGATCGATCCTCGTATGTTCCAGCAGATGGGTGGCATGAGTGGGTTGCAAAACATGATGCGACAATTGCAACAAGGGGCCGGTGGAATAGGTAATCTTATGAGCGGCTTTGGTGGCAAGTAATCGATCCCGTACGTCTACGTGCCAAACAAAAAGGCATCTATTGCTCCTACACCGAAGGTGTTAGATCAAATTCTGGGCGTACATGTATTCATGGTTGTTGTGGTTTTTATTTTCCGTCGTGGAAGGTCTACGTGTTGTACCTTGTGGAAGCGATCAAATCAACCGCTACAGTTGAGTAAATAAAATGTACAGTTTTGTTTCCCTTCCTTATAATTGCTTATGACTGTTGTATGTGATTCATCCTTTGAGTTGAACCGCCTTATCGTTCCGCGCGGTAGATCCCACCGTTGTCACGAGAAGGAAAGCAGCGTGGGCATGTACCACATGTCCGAAATGTTATTGCATTCCTTGTGATTCTTGCACTGTCAAACAACCGTTAACCAAGGGTGCTGGTCACGCGAAGACTCATACTTCCACTGGATCTTTTCCTCCAACAAGAAATGGAAAAATTTAAGGGTTACCCGTTGTCATCTTCTCGATAGCCGAGTCATCATACTGCCTATCCGCCGGACAAGTACCGAATAAGTCTTACTGGTATCCAGAGCCAGAGAGCTCGCGTAAATTGCTCTTGGCTGGAGCAGAAGGCTGGCCGGCTAACGGATCGACCGGATGTGTGAGATGGTATCCTAGCTGCAACGGTATACACAGAAGATCTGAAAACATCTATGGAATCTTTCAGCTGATGTCCAACCTGGCGGAATTTCTCCTTTCAACACTTCACTTCATTTCACTCCCACCTTTAAAAAGGAACGAATTCATAGTAGTCAATTTCTATCAAATAATGGGAGAACAAAATCGAAAACTTCTTGTATTTATATTTCAAAAATATTGTCTTTATTAAATCGACCACTACGTTATTACCGTGTCGTGGGGTTAATGTATAATAATTCATCATAAAGCTGAGCCCATCACGATAGGACACCTGGCTGTTACAGCTACAGATCGGCGACTTTCCTGAGTCAGTAGGATACTTTTGCTTGGTAAATTTTCTACCGCGAAATGCCGTAAGGTTGATTCGAATAAAAAAAGAAATGGCTCAGTTTTGGAAGATCTTTGTTGGCAAACCCACTTAAAAAATCACAGCAATCGGAGAGATATCTGCAAAATACCCATTTTGCGCTGATTGTGATATAAATATAGATATGTGCAATAAAATAATACAAAAGAATAAAATAAAATATGTTAGTCCCCCATTCGTTGTAACATTTTTACCTGAAGCTTCCAAATCCAAACTCTGATTTTCGTTGAGTAAAGAGACCAAACGTATTGAGAATTCGACAACAAGAATGAGTTGGGCAGGCAACAAAAATAATGAATTCACCGTTTTATCCTGCAAACCGTTTCCGGATTGACCTATAACCAATCAATTTTTAGTTAATGGTTTGGGAAAACCCTGCTTCTGAATGAAACGAAAAACAGTCTGTAAGTGGACCGAGTGTGCTAAAAATCTAATGCATTTGGCGGAACAGCGCTGACGCGCTTATACGCCGAATACCATGGAGAGAAGCGGTTGCACGGCATAAATTGCCGGAGTTACAAGCGGCGCGACACATATTAGCGAGATCATTAATAGATGAGTTGAGTGGGACGTTTGGCGTCCTGCCATTGCTTTGAAGGATGTTAGGGAGCTTTTTGCGCCTAGATCAAGATACCCTATAAGATTGTATGTTAATTATTCCCGAAAGATTCATCGTACAATATTGCGCAACGATCGCGTAACGTTCAATCTACAGGGACTGAGTATTTTGCACACCCATTTCGCGCCCATTATGCTCTCCTCGGCGAAACTGATGAAGCTTAAACGATGGAATGAAGAACGGGTTTGTTCTTTTCTTTTTATTTCTATATTTCCAAGGAGCAGAAGTGATTGAGCTACCATTCAGCGAACAGCATTTCAGCGAGAGTGCGAGTGTGGCAGCAAGCATCTTGTGGCCAGTAACGCATGAACGGGATACAAAATAAAATTCCCCTTTACCGAACGTTTCGTTGATATAAAAGACGACTTTGGCGTGAAGCTGCTCGCTTGCTCGCAGTGCGTTCTGTTCACCACATCCCTCAGCATGGCGCATACGATCGCGTACGGTAGAGTCGAGATGAGTTTCGTGCGTAAAACTGCAGTGCTATTTGTTCTTGCCGTATTTTGTAAGTTCTTCAATCCACAGTCTCTCCATCTATTTCAACTTCAAACTATCAAGTAAAACAATGGTTTTCTTTCTGCAGGTTTCGATAATTCGGTTGGAATGCAGGGAACGTGTACTACACCAGAAGAGCGCTGTGTACCGCTTAAGTATTGCTCAATTTACGGTACCCAATCAAATTCACTAGGATTAAGCTCACGGCGCTCGATTAGGAATGAGCCCGAAAACAGAACACTTTGCACACCGGAACTGGCGATCAACGATGGTGAGCATGTCTGTTGTTCAACGCGGCATATCAAGTGCAGGTTAAATGGTAAGCTGGGGGTTTGTACGCCCCAACCCTTTTGCCCAACGTTGAATTTGACAACGGAGAAGGAGTTAATGAAAAAAGCCGGAATCAATCATTGCTACCAATACAATACGCAGGTAAGGACCCTTCCTTGAAGGATACGGCGGTATTTTTCGAGAGGCTCTAATGTTAATGCAACTGTGCGCTTTGCTTGCTTATTACAGAATTACTTCTGCTGCACCGATCATAACTGTGTGTATGTTCCTGGAAGTTGTAATGACCCGAAGGCAAACACAACTCGCTCTCCATCAATTTTCCCAAAGTGTGAAAAACATGGTGGCCGCAAAAAGGGATATTTCATACCGAAAGAGATGTGTGACGGTAGTCGTCTAGCCGCTAAACAGAAGCAATGCTGTGTGCCACCGGGAGAAGATCGACCTATTGGACACCCCAAGGCCGGTAAGCTGGCGCGGATGCGTTGCGGTAAAAGTGGATTGCCCAAAGTTGCAAACGGAGAGTATGCAGTGCGTGGTGAATTCCCATGGATGGTGGCATTGGTTTATGGCAAACAGGGTGTACAATGTGGTGGCACGCTGATTCATCCCTCCTACGTTCTGACAGCGGGACACTGCGTCACCCCAACGTTAACACGGGCCCGTCTCGGTACAACGAACATGATCGATCGCGCAACTAATAATTCTACGGTGCAGGAGATAACGATCGGTACGAGAAATCGTCATCCGACTAAAGACATTGCTGTGTTACAACTAGTACGTAAAGCCACGATTGTGAATGGGGTTGTGGCACCGATATGCCTACCGGTCACCGCAAAGGAGCTCATGTACATCCCCAAGACCATGGAAATTGCCGGATGGGGAATGACGGAAAACGACGTTCTCTCGGCGGTACTGCTAAAGGCAGAGATTTCCGTTGAGCTCAATAAAAAGTATTGTGTCAAGGATGATCAGGTATGCACGACGAAGGATGTCACCAGCATGCACTGCAGAGGGGATTCCGGTGGACCGTACCAGGCTGCGTTTAATGCAACCTATGTTCAGTACGCAGTCATTTCCATTGGAAGAAAAACATGTTCGGATGAAAATGTTCCAGGCCGAGGTATAATGATAGCATATCACATTAAGTGGATTCTGGATCAAATGGATATATAAGCCTTGTAAATATGTGTAATGTAAATAAATATTGATAGTAATTCGAAAGACACATGTATGTTGCAATTCTATTGGTATTGGTCTATTGTCTAGTTCTCAAAAAAGCAGAAGGAGTTGGGTTGCAATACAAAGAAAATGCAATAGGAAGAAATGTTTTGCTCGAGAGATGAAAAGTATCACATTTTGGCGATTGTTAGTGAAACAATACTAGCAATACTGCATTTCATGACAAACACGTTCATTTTCACTTTAATGCATTTCAAAACCAAAGCTATCACACGGCTAACCCGTCCTAATACAAACAAACGCAAAGCATGTTGTTGCCTACCATTACTGTACGTATTGCAGGATACACATTATTCATTTATGGTATCTCATAGCAAGGAGAAATACTTGATCCTGTTTTATTAAATGTTCGGTTGAAGTACAGAACTAGAGAAAAATTGAAATTTATTTTCTTTGCTACAAACATGCTCCTGTTGATAAGCGTACCACATGGGAAAAAATGTAATAAAGTACACTTTGTTATGCTTTCACAAACTTATTTGATAAAAGAAATGTCTTTGTTTAGTGCTGGTTATTGATAGTTTGAACTCAATATACAACCTTATCCAACGGACGTTTGTGTAACAGTTGATAAAACCAAAATAATCTTTAGAAAACCTCAATTGCCCCACGCAATCATTGGGCTTAGCAAATTTCTTTTGCAACCACGTTTATATCTCAACATGTTGATGCCCTCCTTAGCAATCTTACCAGCCCAACAACTCACCAGCTGGCTGTTTCATTCTCGCTGATTCTTTGAACTATCACCGTTCGAAACGAAATGTATTGATGTTGTTAATCAACTTCCGTTCTGCCGAATGAGGCGTACATTGCATGTGACAGAGTGCGTGACAATATCCTATTTTAATATGTTTTGATAGCTCACATCTAGCCGTGTCAGCCGCCAAACCATGTGCAACATGCAACTCTGCTTGTACATCTTCCCGGGTGCAGCCTGGGCGTAGGCGGCCACATCACAACGCAGCATGCAGTGTCCGGGTGCATCGTACGTCGTGCGCTATCGGAGTATCCCGTCTGGGACAGTACAGCTGTTTGATTTATGGCACCGAAAATCGTTCGTAAACGGTACATAATTTGTTAAGTTTAGCATTATTGTGGAGACAGGTTGGAAAAACACGACAAGAGTGTGTGTAAGGCCGCGATACCGCCTTACGAATGATTACACTAAGTTAACCTTCTATAGCCGCACTTGCGAAAAAAGCATTATGTGCCGAAATTTTGTAGTTTGCTGAAAATATTTGAAGGTAGAATAATTAGTTTGCTTTCTTGAAACCTCAATGATTCGAAAAATCCTGTTGGTTTTACTGCCAATGAGAACGAGAACGAGAAAATAATGAGTTTTCCATGCTTTAAAAGCGAATACCTTGTGCTATTGTATTGCTTTTTATCAGCATTAATTCTTCTAACCATGTTTCTTCACACGTTTTGTAACGGATCTAGGACAAGATTACGAGCTGACCTTTCAAAACAAGTGATTTTGAGGGACCATGAATTGTTATGAATTGTTATTTTTTAGATACCATTCAGCTCGAAAACGTGCCAAAAACGTCCGTGGAACTCGTACATAATCTTCGAAGTCTTGTTACAAGATGTAGACACCAACTTGAACTTCTCGTTTAATAAAATATCAACCAAACCATTGAAGTATTTCGTCCAAAATCCTAAGAGAAGAAATCTATTCGTGTTCTTTCCGTAAATTATGCCAATTGCCTGTGAAAGCATCAGGACTATAAAAATTAAGCATCTTTTCATCAAATAAAATCCCTTATAGTTCATAAATCGGGAAAAAATGTTCTGATTCTAAAAAAATATAGAAGATTTCATCTGTTGTAGACCTAGACAAAACACGAACCCACGGTATCTATTGACGTGCTATGTTGAATCTTTCTTATTCTAGACAATTCACGGCCGTATTTGAGTGTATTTGAGTTAGATTGTAGTGACTAATTAATTTTGATTCGGATTATGTAAGGTATAGTATGCAAAACCGAAGGGATGTTCTCCTTGCAAGCTGGGAGATCCAGAAGAACTTTCTGCGGCGTTTTAGAGGAATTTGACGGCAGTTCCAAAGCATTTTGGATGTCCTTCATCAGTGTAAATGATTTTCACGGCCTTTGGTGCGAAATTACGCACTTTTGTAGATCCTGCAAAATGGTTCTGATCACTTTAATTTATTATATTATTTTACGACCAAAACCAACTTATTTCCCAGCAATGTATTAATATCTTCCTATACTTGTCTGAAATATTTCTTAAGAAAATTCTGATTCTTTTTGATTTAGTATTTCACCTAAAAGTAAGCAAACGGAATTGAAACTCTAACTGCGGCAACAGAAAGTTAACTCAGTGTATGTTCCATCCAGTTCCATTGGTCGGTTTTGTGGCGGGGGAGTGTCTATGGTGCGAGCCCCTGTAAATTGACCCGGGGTTTAATATGGTGAAGCGTAACGCAGGAGAAAGTGTAGGAGCAGCACAGTCAAACCTCGGTCCAATTTATCTGCTGAAGCCCAGGCGCCATACAACGCTTACGGCATCGGCCTTTTATTGTGGTCCACTTGGCTTGGATGAAGCACGCGGGAGACGCAAGCCCTGTATCTATCTGTAACTGCTTGTGCGTGTCAGGCGCTTATCAGTCAGAGTTCGTCGGTCATCCGAAGACGTCCTGGTCAGTCAGTCAGTCGGTTATCGGTTAAGCGTCCGACAGAGGCGACACAATGTCTGGCTGTGTGAAGCAACTGGCCATCTTCTGCGTGGCGGTTGGCGTACTGCAGGCGATCGGTAAGTTAACGTGTTCGCTAGTGTTTGATTGCGTAAGGCAGTGGCGGTGATTCAACCGCTGCTTTCTCGTACTTACCAGCAGGAGTGACAGCAACGGGATTACCTTGTGCATTGCGCCGTTACCCCAGTGGATCGGTATGCGTGTGCAACGTGACGTACTGTGATACGCTCGAGTTTGTGGAACCGACGGCCAGCGGAAGCTTCGTGTTGGTATCGAGCAGTAGCGCCGGATTACGCTTTGCGACCACCGAAGGGAATTTCTCAGCCAGCAGCGTACGGCGACGACCGACCGATGACGAGTTGACGGTGATAACGATCGATTCGCAAAGCCAATTCCAAACGGTGCAAGGTTTCGGTGGTGCGTTTACCGGTGCCGTGTCATACAATCTGGCTAAACTGCGTGCCCCGCTGCGTGAAAGCCTCTACAAAGCGTACTACTCGCGGACGGTTGGCATTGGGTATAGCTTTATGCGTGTACCGATCGGTGGTTGTGACTTTGATCTTGCACCCTGGGCGTACAACGAGCAACCGATCAACGATGGGGCACTGTCCAACTTTACTACGCTGGATGACCGGGATATGGTGAAAGTGTCACAGATCCAGGAGCTAATCCGTATCACCGGGAATCCCGATATCCGCCTCATCGGTGCGGCCTGGAGTCCGCCACGTTGGATGAAAACGAATAACGACTGGACCGGGGCTAGCCGGTTGAAACAGGAATACTATCAGGCCTGGGCTGACTATCACGTGCGCTACCTGGAGCTAATGAAGGCGGCCGGTCTCGGCTTTTGGGCCATCTCGACGGGTAACGAACCGCTGAACGGTGTGATCGGTTTTCTCTTCATTCACTTTATGAGTCTAGGCTGGACGGCTCAGGAACAGGGTCGCTGGGTTGGCCAGTTTCTTGGTCCCGCGCTGAAACGTTCGTCCGTTGCCGAGGTAAAGCTGTTCGGTTGCGATGATCAGCGGTACACGTTTCCCTGGTGGTTCGCTCTGATGGACCAGGGACATCCCAACGCGACAAGTTATCTGGATGGACTAGCGGTTCACTGGTACTGGGATGGTGTGGCACCGGCCGCTCTGCTCGATCAGACCGCCCGAAACTATCCGGGCAAGTGGATATTCAATACCGAAGCTTCGCTCGGCGATAAACCGCTGCAACAGCACCGCCCGATACTCGGTTCCTGGGATCGTGCCGAATCGTACATACTCTACATCCTGCAGGATCTGCAGCACAGCGTGAACGGTTGGATCGACTGGAATCTGGTGCTGGACGAACGGGGTGGACCGAACTATGCGAAGAACTATGTGGAGAGTGCGGTGATCGCGAACATTACCTCGAAGGAGGAAGCTTACAAGCAACCGATATACTACGGTCTCGGGCACTTTTCACGCTTCATACAACCCGGCTCTATCCGGTTGGCAGCCCAAAGTACGAACGGCAATGTACAGGTCGTGGCGTTTGAGCGGCCAGACAAACGCACGACCGTTGTCCTTTACAACAAGTAAGGATCACCGAGCATAGGTGACAAATCTGGCGAAGGTTTGTTTGTTGATGAAACGTTTGTCTTTGTTTCTTTTAGAGCAAACACTCCCCAGACGGTGCAGGTGGAAGACAAACGCCGTGGTGCCATACGACTTCGCGTTCCTGCAAAATCAATACACTCGTTACTGTACATCTAGTCTGTAGAAACACAGCCCTCTGGCTGGACCATTCAATTGTGTTGGAAGAATAAATAAAACTTCAGCATCACTAGCAGGGTTTCATTCGTTGCTTCTCCTGTTCTATTTCCGAAGTCGTCAACACTCTGCATCACTTTACAGCTTAATTCCATCTATCGAAGAACCGTCCCCAGTACAGCTAGTAATACCATAGCTTTCCTAACTAACTTAACTAACATTGGATCGTGTAACCGTGTAGCGCTTCCCTACGTTAGTATGCATTTAAAAAAATGGACAATTTTTGGATGACTACACAGAAAAAACTAAAATAGATAATCGAGTTCGGTAAATTTTCTGAGGGAGAAAATTTAATAATACTTGCAAAAAATAAAATGAAACCTTCATCTGACGAACTCGTGCTGTGACGAACAAAAATGGACATCATGTGGCACTTTGTAGACCCCGGAGGCTTTTATTCCGGTGCATATAACATATTAACACTGCAATTCAAAACAGTTAGAGCTCTGTTCCATACGGCCGATGGCCCTGAGCATCAACAGCTTCAAAGGATGCTGGCGAGGAAGATCGACAGAAAAATGACTACACCGCTGCGTACGATTATCCGGGAGGTCGGTGCAACTGACGAAACAACGCAAAAATACCTGACCGTGAGACCTATCACATCCTGGATGGCATCAATTGGAAAGGCTCGTCTTATTTTACTCCTCCCCCAGAAGGTGCTACTGTGGCTGACAATCAGTTGCTCTTGTTCAGCTCCGGAATTTCCGTGAACGGGAAAATGTACGTCACAAAGTGCCGGCCACAGGTTGCGCCGTTCATCAAGGAACACTATACAGCTTTATCGAATCCTAGCATCTCTTGCAACAATTTTATTGCGAAAGAGAGGAAAACCTGATCCAACAAGCAAAAAAAGAGCCGAAAAATATGCCAACATGCTTGTTTTTGACCGCCAAGATTTTTTTTTTTTGATAACTGGTGGAAGGCCAGTCGGAATGGCGTAACTTTTTTGCAAGTAATCTAATACCCTTTCTATCGGAAAGTTACTAAACTCCACTATCTGTCTTTGATTTTTCTTCTATCACCATCCAAAAATTATCCATTTTTTAAATGCATACGTTACCTTCTCCGCCGTGGCGCGATCGATGGCCCCGTGAGCCTTAAATATTACCCGCTAGAGGATGGACGCCGTAGACTGCATCGCGCAGTGCGCAGTAAACCATTGTTCGTCCTCTTAGGCCCGCTCTCGAAAGTATGTACAATTAATTAGGAACGGTTTCTTGGCGGCTTGGCGACTGCTTGGTGCCATTTGGCATTTTACGGTAACGAAACGGATGCGTTCGGTAGGGCGGCCACCACCGGCTGCCTGTTGCCGATGCCGAGCTGATGCGGATGAGGAGGATGATGCAGATGATGCTGGTGATGATGCTGGTGATGATGGTGATGGGACGATCCCGTCAACGGTGGTGGAGACATTGGTGAGGCGGCTGCAGAGGATGACGACGACGACGACGACGCCGAAGATGACGATGATGACGAGGACGATGAAGAGGTGGGCGAAGAGAAAGAACTGTACTGTAACTGGTGCTGGTGCTGGTGCAGTTGCAAATGAGATCCATTGCCGACACCGACCGCTGCCATCGCTGGTACTTGTCCTCCGCCTCCGGTTGGTGAAGAACCGGCCGAAGTTAAGGAAGGTTGGGATGACGCAGGGATCATCAGTTGCTGCTGAGGAGGTTGTGTATGCTGCTGCTGCTGCTGCTGCTGCTGTTGCTGTTGCTGCTGAGCAGTAGTAATGCTTTGTACGATCAGATTCAAGCAATCTAGGCTTGATCCGTTCACTGCACCGGATGCTGACGTTTGGTTGTATCCTACGGTGAGAACGGAAAGAGTACCATGAGATCAACTGAATTCCTTCCTCTCCTATGCTTCAAGCTGTTTTGTTTGCATTTCTTTTTCACAATTAGCGAATTACTAAACCACGGATGCGGATGCGAATGGCATCTAGAATGCAACTAGAATTGAATCTATTTTTAAAAAAGCACAAACTATTGCCCGACATAGTCTAACAGCTAAAAACAAATGGTACTCGTACAAAGAGAGCGGAATTAAGTGAGTAAAAATCTATTTTAAATATGTATCAACCCCGAGCGTCGTCCCTCTTTATCATCCCTCGCCCATCGCGCGTCGATCGGGCGCGGTCAAGAGATGATAAATCAGCGGGCACGGTTGGATTCATAATTTTCTCATTTGCAACAAGCACCGGAGCGGTGACTCTCGGGGGGCGGCCCGGCCCCTACGGTACCGTGCTGTCACGCGGTCGCCCGATTTCCTTCACCTCACAGACAGAATGGCAATAATGCATGACCGCGGCGCTCTTTCCGCTCGCGCAAACCGACCGCAAAACCTCGAAGATCGACCATGCAGCGGCATAAACCGTTAAATGGGGATGCAATGGGAATTATGGAGTGTTGCGCAGCGTGTGCCTTCCCCGCTTCGCAGGGGCCCATCCCCAAGCCGACACGTACCTGTCAGTGGAGAGTACCGGTCGTTGTCCTTTCCCAGTTGACCCAACCGTTCCCGCAGGTAGCTATTGGTGCAGCAGTTCTGGAATGAAGAAGGAGAAGAAGAAACATCCGTGGCAACATATTAGTGTAATGGCGAGCGAAATTTGCGAAAAACCCAATCCCCAGGCCCGGCAGTGGTGGCCTTATACCGAAGTGAGTGATCGATTGAGATTCTTTTTCGGATAAATGAGCTGCTCGACATGACGCTCATTTGTTGCTGTGGGCGCATTGGCTCCTAATAGCTCGCTGGGGACACTTCATCATCACCATCTCTGGGACGCTGATAGTGTCCTGCAACCCGGGTGTCCGGAGTGATCTACGGTGGCCAACCTTCGGAAGGGAAGGTTAAGAGGCATTTCATTTCAGCAGCAACCAAACAACCATCCCTAGAACACCACCCCGGTTGCAGCATAGCGTGTGAATGTGTCAACCCGAAAATAGATTCCACGTAACCGTGAACCCCGTCCCGGACACCCCAAACCCACTCTGTACGCACACACACAATGGCTGGCGGGCTGGCGGACGACAAACGCGCTTCCAAAAACAACGAGAACGGGCACGGGAACGCCGCGACATTTGTGATGCCTAATTTAGTGTAAGTTATGCTGGCGTTGCTTTCCACTCCAAAGCAAATCCCCCAATCCCATACCATCCCAGCACGGGCGCTCGCGATCGCCCGGGGACCTGAGATTTCCGTCTCCTTCCTTCCTTCTCCCGATCGCCTACCAGACGAGCGGCGGTCTCGGGATCCTAAACCGTCAATTAAAAAAGATGACATTCGGCAATAAAATAAAATGAAGTCGTCCCCGTACTCTCACTCTCTCTCCTTCGTTCTCTCTCTCTCTCGCACTCTGTCTGTCTTTGTGGCCACGGTTCGTGATCGTGCGTGATCACGGATGATGGTTGTCGCCGGTAAAACGGTGGCGAACGGGGGATTATACTGGTTGGCGGAGAGCGAGTTTTGTTTCTCCGCTTTGCGTTGCGATTCGATCGTTGCCCGGCTGCACGATACCATTTAACGCAGCGAGTCAGAAGCGAAACATCAAACGCAAAAAGGGACTTTCCCGGGGACTTCCCCCCAAACATGGGACGGCGGACACACTGGGTAACCCCCGGCATCGTCGTTGTCGTCGTCGTCGTCGTCGTTGATGACGAGTTTACCACGATGATCATACCTTCTACTGAGCTGAAATGTTGTTTCGTCTTGCGAGAGGGGCGCGATCGTTTCGATCTATTTTCGATTGGCAACGCGGCAATCAGGTAACCGGGAACAATGATGATCGTCAGTGATCGATGAGATGAAAAAGCATATTAGCTGGCGCCGAATCACAAAAACTGCGTACCAATTGAGTGCTGCTCGATCGTTCGATTCGTTGTTGACCACCACAACGAGCACCGCGACGTCACCGAAGTACACACAACAGATCTCATTCGTCGATCTCGTTCGTTCTGCGCGTGTACCAGGGATGGCATTTAACGATGCAATTACTTTGCATCGGAGTTTTCTACGACGATTATCTACCCGGCCAACGGCAGCCACGCAGACCGTGATCTATATAGACCGGGGCCCAGCCGCAAGTGACGAGTGCGCAAATTGTCAGCATAAAATAGACGATTTATGCGCGATTCCGTGTCAACCGTCTGGTGGGGCATCGCGTTTAGCGTTTTGTGGTGATCGGTCACCACTACTACACCAGGGCTCGGGCCATGGGATCTGTCTGGCGGGATGTGATGAGAGCCGAGATGACGACTCGTTAAATGCGTTATAAATTGATCGAGATGCGTACGGGCGCCGCGGCGGCGGTGTTTGAACGGCAGTCTGCGTTCTATTTTCACTAAACACAACACTACTTCACTGTTAATGCTGCTTAATGCTTCAAATGTGCTTCTACATTTCACGGGCTCTCGTGCATACAATACCTTAAAGGACGTATCCTGGAGAGGAAGGGCGATGTGCTTGCACCCGCTTGGGAATCGCAGGGTGCAGCTGTCTGGCGGTCATGTCTTGTGCTTAAGAGGTTTCTCGAGCAAACGGCACCCCCGGGTGTAATACTTGCGCAAGGCCATAAACCTTTCTGGAGAATGGAAGAGTGTCCTTACCGCGGATCGAGTGCGAACCGAAGGGAATAGCGATGGTGCGCCCGACGCGTAACCGGACGTGTTTTCGTACTTAACAACTACAACAACAACACTCGACTCCTACGCCCACTGCAGGTCCTGGGTGTGCCGCAAGACCAAGGTTAAAAGTCCTTAATACAGTGACGACACCGAAAAACTCCGTGACGGCGCGCACATCACATCCCTTCTGGGATGGCACTTAAGCTGCGCCAACCCCGAACCAGTGCGAGACCGGACAACGCCTCACACACACACACACACACTCGAGATGACACAGTTTTTACGCACCACCGACGCGTACGGATCTCGGTCACCAGCATCGGCGAGTGATAGCATCATACACCAGCCTGTAGCAGCGAGCGAGCGAGCGAGCGAACGAGAAGAAGCAGAAAACCGATACCGTGAGGATCCGAGGACCGGGCGGGAACAAGAGGGAAGTGAAGCGAGAAGCGAGTCCCGTGAAAAGTGTCGGGGGCCATAATACGGACCACTTAGCGTAAGATTTAGGATGGCATTTAAAGTCACATATTACAAAATCATGTATCCGCTAGACAGCCCGCTATTTGTATCGGCATCGTGTTCGATGGTCGTCGTCGTCGTCGTCGTCGGTCGGTTACCGGTAGCCGTGCTGGCCATCCCAGGGTAATGTTTTCCACGACAATAACCGGGGAACCTTAAAACGAAACTGTAGAACCCTCTGAACAACGCGCGCCTTTGGATATGATATGGTTCAACGATCGACGATGAGACGAGGTGACAACTCGAATCAATCGGCATCCAACGGGGGTAGTGCTAGTTAACCAACCCCGGGGCCGGGCTAAGTGGGTGCATCCCTTGTGACAACGCTGATGCACCATCGCCGCTTTGCGTTGCCGGTTAGTAGCCGAATAGACACGGCGACGATGGTGCACCGCTCTTCTCCGTCCCGCCGGACATGAACGACCGTGAATACAAAACGATCCGATGTCGTCGTGGCGGACGGTGACGGAGCACCCCCTCCGATCACCCCGACGAAGACTTACGATCATCGTTTCGGAAGATGGTGTCATTTTTCATACTAACTTCTTTTCTTCCTTTCGCTCACACCTTTTTTTTCTTGTTGTTGTTGCTGTGATCGTTCGCTCACTCATTCGCTCCGAAACGTCGATCCGTCCCGGTGCCCCCGTTGCCGTTAGATCCCTAGAGGAACAGCGTGTCCCCGTCGCCGTCGGCCACGGTAGCCGCTTTGGCGGAATTCATAAACTTTCACTCTCCGTGACAGTTTCGAAAACATTGTATCCATGTCCCGGGGGCGCCGTTGGTGAATGGATTCCCGGTGGTGGTGGTGGTGGTGGTGGTGGTAGGAGGGAATGGTGCAAGCAAGAGCATCGCTTAATCCAGGAGGAAATATTAAAAAATAATTCATCCAGAAATTATGGTTATGGGTTAGGAACCGTCAAGGGCCGGTGTGGCGATATCCCGGAGGATATGATGGCGGATGGTTGGAGAGAGGGGGGGGGCGGTGATTAGTGTCCCTCGCACGACACCCTCTCCCGCTCTCGCCGGTATGCCGGTATGTGAGGGGGTATGGGTGGATCGTGAACTTTTAAAAATAAGCCCGCCTTAAACTCTTAATACTTTATTTACTTGGAGACCGAGGCCGACCGAGCGTGCCCGGCTGGCTGGCTAGCTGGCTGGCTGGCTGGCGTGACAAAAGTCCGTGTGCGTGCCGATTGGCTTCCTTCTGGGTACGGCTCCTTGGCTCCACCAAGGACCGCCAATACGGCTGGCTGGCTGGCTGGCTGGCTAATGGCACGTACAGGAATAGCGGCGAGGCATTTACTGTCACTGGCAGCATGACCTATTGCTTAGCCCGTGCGCGCTCCGGTATTTGATTGTTTTGTTTCGGAACAAAATATTGACGATGCTCCCGTGGCAGCAGGAAGGGGGAGCGGGCAGAAACGGAGCCAGCACGCCCGGGCTTCCCCTGAAATGCGTCCGGAGACGTTAGTGGGGCACCGATTGTGTGACAGCATCCAGTGATCCAGTAGGCGGGGAACCCAAACCCAAAACCAAAACCGAAACCGAAATCAAAAAACAAAACATAGAAAAATGTATGAAAGAAAAAAAAAGTAGAAAAGACGTCGTTGAGAGGTTTCGTGAGGTGGCCACTTCGAAAGTTGTTGTTGCAAATGTTGCAAAGAGTGGTGTTGCAGATGGCGGCGGCCGCTGGTCCGCAAGGGGGTGGAAAATGGTGGAAATTTATTACGTTGAAAATGATCCCACACCGTCCGGTGGCACCGGTGTTCGGCATTTCGGACACCGAATCCACAGACAGATCGCTCGTAACTCGCGCATATGCGTACGACGATGGACAGCGGACAGCAGAGCACCTCTGATGGCCACATTGGGGCTGGTGGTGGTGATGGTGGCGGTGGGGTGTCATCCGTGGTCCATGGCGTGGTCTGGTTGGCTTTCAACGATTGTTGCCCATAAACATGCCGAGCAGCGCCATCATATTGGGTGGATTATGAGATCGGTGCGTGCATGTGACTCATCCCTCTGGTTGGCCTCGTCCACGCGCGTCGGATCACACAACAGCAAATGGCGGCAGCAGCAGCAAACGGCAGCATCAGCACCACATTGACAGCAAATGGCCATGGCTTAAAAGGTCTCTGTCAACGGTGCACGGCGCGACACACAAAGTGTTGTGTACTCTCAATATCAAAGCGTATCTCAATACCGGCCGACAACGGACTGACAACGGGCCGTGGCCGAAGACAAGATCAAACGAACGACGACCACCACCACCACAAGCTTCCCACACGGAATGATTAATCCCTCTTAATTAGATCATAATTTGTTAATCATGCACCTTGGCTTCTCGGCAAACCGGCCACGACAACCGCATGCCAATTCCGGCGTATGCACGCCACTCACGTATGCCACACCGTTTATGACATTTTTACGCGCTTCCGTTGGGGCGTTCGCTTTTATGTGTGTGTGTGCGGTTGAGCCGTGAGCCTTAACGCGCGTGGAATCGCGTCAATCTGGCGATAGGAACCGAATGGTGGTGCAATATCCTCTCGTAAAGTTTATTTCTGGAACGATTTTATGTAGTTTCGGTGCGACGGGTGGCGTCTCCGGTGGCGGGGTTTGCGATGTGTCCACCCGATGTGGCGGGGCTGTTGGGAGGACGGACGGAGCGCGGTTTGTAAATCTTAACGGATGATCCGCTGCCGGGCGGCTTCGCTACTTTTGCGAGTGATAAGCATACACTTAATCCTGCCCATCGGTACGTGACGACGTCTTTCGACGTTGCATGTGGACGCACTCCTATGAAGGATGGTGAGTCGGTTGACGTATTATCGGGATGGAAAGATGGATTTATTGTGAATCTCGGGAAAGGAGGATCACGAGGATCACCGTTTCTGAAATGTGCCATATGGATCATTTGCAAAGTACGACACTGAAACGTGTTAATCCATGTCAAGGATCTATTCGCACTTCCTTCTATCCGCACTTCTTAGTAGCTTTATTACCCCTCATCTATACTATAAAAGATGGGCGAAAAATATAACGCAGCCCTAGAAAAAAATCTAAAGACAAGGCTGTCACTTTTTCTTACGGTATTGAACCGGTGCGGCTTGTTGATCCCGTTTTCCCGTTTTGCGTAATAAAACAGCGGCGTCTAAACGGCAGAATTATCATCAAAATTTGCTACGTCCAACAACGCTTTTGATAATAAAATTGATAGAACAGCTGCATTCAACTTTTAAAACAGACGAATTGTCTGTTCTTTATGGTTTCGCCAATTTCTAGGTCTGCAATCTAATGGTGTAGACGACAAAAAATAGAAATTACCACTCTGTATTGGTTTTCTATATTCTTATAATATGTACAAGCAGTAAGTATGCAATTATTACTTTTATCGACATTTTTAATGTCATTCAGAGATGCATCAAGAGTAATGCATATAAATAGATTAAAAAGCGCAATAGGTGATAAGATTCAAAAACAAAACGTCTTAAAAACTCAATACGTTGCAGCCATATTGCCAGTCCAATGCAGTAATAACATACCCGCCTAAATTAAGACCTTCCTAAACTCAAAGCTCCTGTTTCTAGCGTTCGTTCCAGATTGCCATTCCAAGGCTGCATTCGTCGCGTACCATAAAACACGTATTACTCGTCGCTTACCTTCAATTGCACGTGGATTTAATTGCAACATTTTTTCGTTCCATCCATTAGTGTATGTATGGCTCATGTGTCCACTGCTGGTTCGCAAGCCGTGCCGTGGTCATGCCGTGATCCTCGCGGAAATGGAATGTCGACACCAGGCATGTTGGCATGATATGTGTTCATTGGAAAAATAGTTAAGATATTGCGTTTCGGAACATCTTAATTTAAATTCCATCGCGCACCAAGTGCGCACTTGTGCAGAGCGCAATGCAATCGCACCAATCGCCGATGCCGATGCCGTGTGCCAATGTGCACGCGAACACGGCTGCCTCCTTTGCACCGGGAAAATGGGGGGTGGTTCACCGAGCGGTGTACAGTATACGAAACTATTTAGTCAAATATGACGTTGCCGGCCGATCTGGTGGCAAATCCTTTTCCGCTCCTCTGGCACGGACGCCGGTACCGGTTGTACCGGTGCCAGCTCGCCGTTTTGCGCTCCACTTCCTCCCGGGGTGTTTATGCGACTTTATGCGGCGCACGCCCCAAGCTGTCACGCGTCACGTGAGGTGTCAGATAAGAGGCCGCAATGCCGCGCCTCCCTTGAGCCGGCAATCCAAGATTACACTCCCGCTGTACTCTGTTCTTCGACTGCATTTCTTTTTTCGCGTTTGATGCCCCTACCTACCCTATCACCTTCCTTTCACCTCCTTGACATTTTCGTTTGATATCGCATCGCGGATGGCAAGGGAGCTAATTAATTGCACTTAGTGTTGGTCTAATTCACTAATTAATCAAAGCTACTACCACCAGCCCGCCAGCCAGCCGACGAGTGGCCGGGCCGGGTGACATCACGGGTATCACGTTCCGTGCCGAGGGTCCGAGCGGGACCTGCGCGAGACCTTCATTCACCAACATGTTGTTCCGCCAAAAAGGGCGCAACCGTGCGGTGCGCAATCCTGCCCAGTCCTGTCCCGGAACGTTTCCTAACGTTAATGAACTCAGGCACACCGCGGCACCTACCAAACGCTCAAGCCGCGAGTGCGTTCGTTGCGAAGTGTTGAAAGACTCTTCACAGCGAGGTTTTGTTGTGAAAAATAGTCACTAGCGCACGCCGGGAATGCGCGGCGGGCAGGACATGGGGAAGAAGGAGGCCAGCAGTGCCGGCTGTGGCTACAGCGTGGAGTGCGCAATTAGCACATAGCTCTCATTAGTACCGCGCCCTATAGCGTCCGGGAGCTTTAATTAATCCCGGCTGCAAGAAAGAAGTAGCAGTGTCTACGCAGCAGGGTTGAATACCGATTAGGTGTTGTCCTTGGTGGTTGTCCTTAGAATACCCACATGGTTTTTTGATCGAATAGAAATGGAACATCGGCACATGAGAAATAACTTGAAAAAGAATGAGTTTCACAAAGTAAATGTAAAGTATTCCTCATATCAGAGCACGATCGGTAGGTTCGCGATAAACGCAGCGAAACATCGACACTAACCGACGAACGGAACGGCACAGTCCGGGGCGGGCAGTTGTCAAAATCGATCGTCACAGTTCTTACCGAGGATCGTTTAAACTCGATTTAGAAAGTGACGAGCATCAGCGAAGACTTAAAAGCCGATTAGAGCGCAAAAGTCCCCTAATCTATGGGGATCGCACTTTGTTAAGCCAATTCATTTGTAAGTCTCCTCCACCAAAAAAAAAAACACATTACACACTCACGCGCTCGAACCAGGGCCACCGGGACTTTGGTCTCACTTCTGAAGGCAACCGCGCGGCCTGATGAAGATCGCGAGCAAACGCGAGGTGTCATCCGCTGGCCGTATGGGGTGGCGTGGTAGCGGCATAACTGTCGCGACAAATTAATTTGACCCATCGCACGAACAGCCAAACAACCGATTTAAAAGACCGAAACCGCGCGCCTCGGTCCCTTTGGCGGTCGTGTGGAAGTGAAAAATGTGAGTGTGAGAATGCGAGAATTGTTCTCTAATGAAGGCTGACGGTTCCTTCCCCGCTACTCACGATCGCCGATCGCCCCGAAGTTTTCAAACAAACCTCTCATCACTCCACATACCCAAAACGGACGGTGCCGAACTGCTTGAAACCGAACTAAAGTAATGAAAATTGATTGAAGTCACTGCAGAAACAAGCCCCGCGGAACTCGACCACGGAATAGACAAACGAACCAGAGGCGAGTCGGGAAGCAACGGCAACTACGACGACGACGACGACGACAACATCTTTCTTTGATTATCTCGGGAGCCATGGACTAAAGGCGCTGTCTGTCTGTCTGCCTGCCTGCCTCACATGTGACAGTTTTAACAAACGTCTGACCACTTTTCATCGTTAGCAGCAGCGGCGGCAGCGCGATACGGCAAAGGATGCGTGAAGGCGCGTTGTGTTCTGTGCGGTTGCCCTTGGGCGGAATGTCAACATTGGATACAGAACCAAACCAAACCGATCGACCGATCATCAACCGACGCTCGTCGCACAACTGCGTCGCCGATGCCTCCCCTCACCGAAGGTCAGCAGGGAAATGGTTGGTAGGTGGATGGTGGATTCGGAAATCGTTACCCCGCAGAAGAATGCGCAGATCTGGCATTCCATCGGTGACAGGCCGGGCAGGAAGAATTACGATCCCTTCTCTATCAAGGTACACGCAGTCACCGGATGTCGTCATAGGTGTGCGTCCAACACCAGGCCGAACCAACCTATCCCGTTGATTAATACCTTGAGACGTGAGACGACGGAGCGAGGCCAAATCTCGGCGCTCGGAGGTCGATACATAGGTGTTGGTTGGTTGGTTGGTTGGTGGTCCTGTTCGGCCTGGCCCCTTCATTACAGCAGAATTTCAAACACTCGAAAACGGGTTTTTTTTTTGGGTACGGTGCACCGATTACAAGATGCCAGAAATTAGGGTAAATTACTGTTGAAGCCATGAAACGAACGGAATGGCGACACCAGAAGTGCGGCCATTACTTTCTTTTTTGCATATTCCTCTTGTGTGATTTATGATAATTTATAATAATTGCAGCCGGTGACCATCAACTGTAGCAGCCACGAGCGATGAACGGCATCAACAAAAAAATGCTTGAAATATTTAGGAATCTCCCGAAACGCCAGCAAAACATCCTAGAGGTGCAAGTTAAAAGAAAACTTGACTACTCATGAAAGGTTTATTTAGAGAGATAAAATATAACTATTTGTATCTTTCATCGAAAATAACGCTGACTCAAATCGGCTAGAGTCAATTTTTAACTATTATTTTCGCTAAATGCCACAACTGAATATGAGAAGACTTCTGTCTCAGGATGAAGATTAGCACGAAAATGAAGATCATCTAAACCAAACTAAAATATTTTAAAATTGCTACTAAGATATGCTTCCAAATATATCCAAATTCCAGATGTCTTCATAGTACACCAGCCCATAAAAAAGTGAAATGATTGAAAAAAAATTCCCGAATTAGGTATCTTTTCAATATCAATGATAGGAACAATAAGGCTGCCATTTATCGACAGAGCAGATGAATTATCGATGGAATATTTCTTCAAATTATCCAAAGAAGAAATACTTTACCTATACTAATAATATTTGTTTCCGGATAAAGAATATAACTAATAATTATTAAGAAGCAATCATCAATGAAGCAATCATTAGATATTGAATTTCTTCAAGTAACGTAGGAGATTTGCTACCACTTTAAAGACATGTTAAGCTGTAATCAAAGGCGAAAAGAGGAAATTTCAACTAAACGAATCAGCACTACACTTAATTCGAATGGAAAGAAAAGATTTGTTAAGGCCCTCGCTTATTTTCTAAACCTTTATCCAACACTCTCTACTTTCTTGTATCACAAGAAGAGTTTTTGTTAATAGAATTAACCGATGGTACGCCCTTTAAAAGCGATTGATTGTTTGCTAGCGCAATGGTAATCGCCCCTAAATGCGACATCTTGAACATGAAACTCCCTTTCGCAGCACCTTTACAATCCAAGCGACTAACAGAGACAAAACCCCACGAAAAGGGCCCCAGCATACTGTACGTCATCCGTTAACCCTAAACGGCAGACAGTCTAGCGGGGCTGCCTGTTTAAGAACCCCATTTTCCCCAATCTTATTGATGCTACAGCCAGTGGTAACTTCCATCTCGAAGCACCACTCATGGGACACGGCGAGCGGCGACAAATGCGACCGTGCATCTGAAGATTACAAGCGACCCCAGCGATTCTACCGAAAACCCATCAAACGATCTTTTTTCCACACAGCCTCTCCTCTGTCTGTACTACTACTACTCTCATTCTGGCTGCACATTTTATGGCATATCAGACGAGCATGATCGCGCGTCGTCGTGCACCACCGGGCCACCCTGCATTCCACGGGCCCAGTTTACCACCCCGCGGGGGTTTTCGGTAGCATCTTTCATCCTACCGTAGCTTTACGATCCCTCCATTCCCCCCCCGTTTAGTGAGGGGACGAAGATTCAAAAGAGGACCATAGCGTACATAAAAAATGGATAGCTCGTGGCCGCGCCCGCGAGACAAGACGGAGTGCACGCGCCCCATTCCTTGCACGCGAGATGGTACCACACGATTCCACGGCTACGGTAAATCGTCCCCAGCAAGATCGCTGAGACCATGCGCGAGACACGGCCGTAGCCAAACGTTGCCAAATACACCCCAAGCGCTGGAGAGGCCCAGTGGTTTGGCACGAGCTACCATCATCATCATCATCATCGCACACCCGAAAGAGGTGGTACGGTGCACGGTGAAGACAAATTTATCGAAACATGCAATTAAATCTCATTAAAAACGATGTACTCTGCGCCACACTCTGGCCCCCGATGCTAAAAAAAAGGGTAGGGAGAAGGGCGCACGGTGCGTCAGAAGAAGATGATGTTCCAAAATTAAACGTTTTCTGCCCGTCGTGCCTCATGGCATCAGACACCGCGCGTGCAGACAGAACTGATTTGGCAAAGTGTGAGTCCCCCGTCGCTGTCTTTCTTTGATTCACAACCGCGGCGCAGTGTCCACTTGGCCAGATCGGGGGATCTTTTGCTTTTTTTTTTGCTCCAAAAGCCCTGACTCGATCGGATATTGCTTCTTAATTGTGATCGATCGTTTCCGTCGGCTGACTGTGCGGACGAGCACCGGGCGCTGCCAAGCAACAAGGATGCTTGGGAACTTATGGGAGTGGCCAGGAGGTAGAGAATGAAGTTGTCGAGCCGTGAAATGAACGAGTCCGATCCGACGTCGTCGTCGTCGTCGTCGTCGTGCTGTCTGTCAAAAAGATGGTGTCGTCGCCCGTCGTCCCTTTGGCGCGTGTCACCTTCACGAAACACCAAACATGATCCAGCTCCAGCTGCTGCTGCTGCAACGGCACGACCGAGTCAACGAAAGTCGACACTTTGTGTCTTCACCGACACGCCAACGCGTCCAGGCGGCCCTATCCCGTGACACGACGTGTGCGGTTTGTTTGCTCAGGCAGCGAACGATCAGCAGCAGCAGCAGCAGCAGTAGCGGCGGCGGCTGCACCGTTGGTGAGGCTGGAATGTACAGGGCTCGTACTCCCGGTGACGGTCCCGCGATACCGCGAATGCTCCGGTGTCGGCCGTCGCGTCCCTATAACGGGCGTTGACAGTGACACAGTGGACCACGGCGGTCGGTAGCTCGACGCTCGGACGCTACGGTAAAGGTGCTCTCTGTGCTGCTTCGATCGCCCCATACGGTGCGATAATAATATCTTCTTTCGCAGTCTAATTGTACTGGGCTACCGTTGGTGACATTTGTCGTGACAGTTTGACATATTATGACTACACGCAGGAAAATAGATGATTTGACATTATTCATTCTTTGCTTCCAAGCAACCGGGCCTCGCCGGGTTGCTCCGGTAACTGGAGCGAGCAGCATGTAGCGTCCGTCTACTAAACGGGCTACTACCATGTGCGCCCGGCTAGAGGAACGAGTTTCGAAGAGTTTGGCGCGATCTGACACTAACCATGTGCGCTCGACCGACGCGCGCGCGCCCTCGACCTGCCACACAAAAAGGGACGAAGTGTGGTGCCGAATGATGAGCCTTGCGCGGCTTCTAGAGCGTCATGCAAACCACCACCATCACCGCCGGGCGGGGGAAGAAGATGGAACTAATTATGTTTTCAACACGCCACATCATCGCAACTGACAGTGTCATGAACCGCGATGGGGGGGGGGGGCACGTGAGGTGCACAGTTCACAAATCGTTTCGCGTACGTGGCCGCGCGCGAATATATTCGTGATCGCGCGTGGGTTCCCGTGCCTTTTTCCCGTGATTGCGGAAAGCCGAGAATTTCACGGCACCACCACCACCACCATTCCCTCTTTTTCTTTCTCTCGATTCTCTATTCCTGTAAAAGGCCACCGGAGTCGGAGGCATTAATCTTCTTGATCCGCGGGGAAGCCACACCACACCCGGGCGTGTGTGTGTGTGTCAGACTCGCGTGGTAGAATCGGGCGTATGTTTCCTGTGTTGGCTTCGTCGGTTTGCTGGCTAAAAGTGCGACAGATCTGATGTTGTGTTTGTCGCGCTGGATGCTTCTGTTCGTTCGTTCGGTTACAAAGTGAGACAGCAATGCCCGCCGTGGTGCACGCCACACCACGGCACCAACATATATCGCGGAACGGAACGATTAATGAAATCGGTAGTCTATACGAAGCACGGGACCATTAATCTTTTGCCAGTGCCAGGTACCCAGAAGCGGCCACGAAGTCGCGATCGAGCAAAAAGTAAAAATTACATTCACAAAACACATTCACAATGTGAGGACGCCCCATTCACGGGGAGGGGCGATCACGATCGTGACGTGGACGTGCTTAATCCAAACTTCCTGCGTGCCAGTGCAACACCGGATGAAGGCCGGGTGTTCGGAGTGTCGCGCTACAGGGTCACGCAATCCGGAAAATGAAGAGGAACAGCCAAAAAGAACTCCACCACAGCGTCCGAACCCATATGGCAATCGGTATGTTTATCAACAAACAATTAAATCACGATAAATTTTCCACACCCTGGCTGGCTGGCGAAACTGCAAAGGCAGCGATCGGTCAACCCTGGAGCGGCGTGCAACAAGTGTGGGGCACGACGACGACGACGACCACCGGTTTCGAACCGTTTGAACAAGGTGCTAGCTGATGGGAAATGGCGACACGATATCGCCATGCCTGCGGGACTCCCAGCGGTTCCGGAGTGTGAAACGATATGCGCGACATGCCGCCTTATGGGCGTTAATTAGTCACCGCCACCGCAACCGTAAGAACTGGGACTCCGGAACGCCGATCGGTAGCCCTACTACTCACCATGTAGTCCTGAGGTGTTGACAGAATAGGATTGCTGCCGGAATCCGTGATGCTGTCCGGGCTTTGCCGTATGGGTGGTGATTCCTGGATAGCGGGAAAGGGAAAGAGAGCGGGAACGGTGGACCATTAGGGGATGTAGCTTTTTTTTTTTTAATTTTGGAAATGAATTTCGTATACCAAATGAGGCGCACGTGACGACAAATGTGTGGATCAATGGGCCGATTGCTACTCACCTCCAACAGTGCTTGTAGACTGTCGATGTACTCGATGGCGTTCCGCAGGATCTCTACCTTCGGTAACCGCTGATTTGGGTTGGTGCTGGTCCGCCGTTTTAGTACTTCGAATGCCTCGTTTACCTGTAATAGTATGTGATGGAGACAATAAACCAACGTAACATGGAAGTGGATTGGGTTGATGAATCGTTGAAATTATGTAAACATCGGATGTGAAGTTGTTGTATGTTGACATTAAACTATCTACCTTGGTTTTTGGGAATAGATTGTATAAAAAGGCGAATTATGGAAACGTGTTTATGCACATTAATCATCAGCAGCAATTTGTGGCTTTTGGGAAAATTTAGGAATAGAAAGGGGTTAAAGAATATTTGGGATTTCCTGCCAATAAACACAAAATGGATAAACAACTTCTTGTATAGAGCATTTTTTTTTCATTTTCTGTGTTTTTTTAATTATTTCTATTCATTTCCGCCTGGTTTAGATTATAAGAATCTTAGTCAATATAGGAAGGTAATTTCTGTTGTCTAGCGTCCACACTATGATATTTTGGGCCAAGAAATTGTAAATGGTTTCGCCTTAGCGAACAGACAGTTTCTTTGTTTTGAAAATTAAATGCAGCTGATCTATTAATTTTATCACATCATATCAATTTATCAAGTATTGGTGCACGTAGGAAATTTAAATAATTCCGATTCCGATGATTCGCCGCTCTTTTTTTATAGCACGTAGCTATGGAAACGGGATCAGCAAGCCGAACCATAAGAAAAAGTGACAGCTCTATCTCTGGAGGGGTTTCTAGGACTACGACACATTTTTCACCAATCTTTTATAATCTGGACAAGTGGTTAACATACACCAGTAACAATTTATAAAGATCCAAATGCATGAACTTCACTGACAGTCTAATTGAAGAGGAAGTTTTGAGTGTCCTTTTCATGTTAATTTTTCCCTTTAACTTCCCGTTATATGAAGAGTTATGTTATGATGATATCAAAAATCTCTGTCTCTATCTCTTTAAAAAAAATGAAAAGTAAAATGTAAAAACATAGTTTGATATTTTTAACAGATACACAGTAAATACAATCTCTTGTACCACACAACCACAACATTACACAATGCGAAGAGTCAGTACATTCCGTTGCTGTTTCAAATAAGCCCTGACACGGATTTGCGGATGCTTTAACTATGCCCCGAGGATCATCAGACAAACGTGCCACTGGACGAATGCAGCTCGCCGGCTTAACCCGGAACACACTAACGACACTAACCTTCCGCAACCGACGCCTCTCCCGCATGGTGGCCGCTTTCCGCCGATCGACGGCAACGCTCTTCTTTTTGCACGCCTTACAAGCCCATGTCAGACAGGGCCGGTTCGGGCTGGCCATGCAACCGGAAGCCGGTGCCAGGACATGCTCTTCCGAGCTGAGACTGTTGTCGTCGTAATCGGTGAGTTGCAGCTGTTTCTGTCGGATGTGAAGTTGTTGTATGTTGAGTTTCAACTTCTGCTCGGCACTAAGATCATGGATGTAACTGCCACTACCTTCGTCCTTTCTGATCGCCCCCTCACCAACCCCACTCCCGTGAACACTCGGCACACTGCCATTCATGGCGAGCAGATTCTTTTGCACTGAATTCAACTGCACACTACTGCTTCCGGAGCTGCCGGTTGTTTTCCCATGAATCGCAAATACAGGCGCACCACCACCACCACCACCACCACCACTTCCACCATTGCCAACAGCAGCGGTTTGCATCATATTACCGAAAGGATTATGATCAACCTCATAGCCCAGCTTATAACCACCGAGCTCGGTTTTGATTGCCGATTTTCGGCAAAGGTTTCTGTTGAATTTGGTCATTTCGAAGGAAGAACTACGAACACAATCCACCAGCACTGGTTATCCTTTGGGCACACTTCACTTATCCTCCTCCACGGAACCTCATCGACAACTCATGATTTCCGTCAGCTAAATTCACGAATAATTATACTTATTTAGTGCGGAATACACGCGGGTTTAACCGATACCGTCACCGGTGGAAAGCACGATCGAACTGATCACTCCTTCACGTTGACACCCGGGAAAGCGACACAGTACGCACGAACGGTGGCGCCCCTATGCCCCTTTGGCTGCGTGCGCATAGACAAAAACGCTCCTGGCGCAAGGCAGGAAAAGAAAAACATTCAAACAAAACGAAACAGCTGAACCATCTAAATTTCCCACTGCTGCTGCTGCTGCTGCGCATCTTCGGTGCATGTGATCGTGGAGTGTAGTTTTCCACGGGCCAGAACAGGACGACCATACTGTCGTAGCATGTCGAGCATAAGGTTTAAGCTTTATTGCCCAACGCAAGCACATCCGGAACTGGGTGATCCTCTAGCGCTACATCCGTTACAACGGTACGGTGGTCTCAAGGGAGCCACGAAGCAGGATGTGGATAAGCAGCCATTACCAGGTTCCCATTAACATTTGCTTGTCTACCGTGGATCAAAATCACTTCTCTAAATCATTCATGATTGTAACACCTAGGACCGTTTGGTTTACAGAACACCATCACCCAAGCAAAAGATATTGTAAAAAAAACCAAGAGCCTATTGTTGTAATTGCAGGTAATGGGGAAAATGCGCCTCAAATGATTCAAATACATCTATGATTTACAGACGTTTCCATACAACATTGCATGGGGCTTTGACCCATGAAAAATTCAATGGAGAACATCATTTGTTCGTGGTTTTCCAGCACCAATTTCCCGCTCAAGGATACGCGACCATTCATTGTTAAGTGAAAATCATCGGCACTCTGCTCAATATTTGAAGTAAAAGAGACAACCATATGTATCAGTAGATTGGTGAGCAGAAAGAAGAAAACTCCGCCCCCGTTGGAAAAGTGTTCGCTTTTCTTTGTCGATTCAGAAAGTAGAGCGGAAAAGTTCGACGGAAAATGGCGCTGCATACCTTTAGGCACATTTCATGAAAAGACGTTAAGGTACCTGGCCACGATAGTAGCTTTACGTTAAGAAATATAAAAATAAGGTTGAAATAAAGTTGCAACTGTCGCCAGGCCGGTAAGATAAATTGAAAGACACATTCTTTATTGCCGATTTCCAGCTCGGATGAAAATTCGCTGTAAAGAATTATCAAAATATCCGAATGTCGGACCTTTACGTTTTGGCAGGTCTTACTTTTGAGATGATTCTTTAAAGGACGGGATGTGCGCGGACGCACTTCCCGACTACCAAAAATTGCGCACACGAGTTATCCACATGAGGGATAATCGCAGGGGTCAACCCCGCCGTAGTGCAATGGCTAGGCCTCGCCCTGGGGGAACCGCCTTAATGATCACGGTAACCCCTGTGCCAGGTAAGTATGCTGAAGCGTCCTTCGACTGAAACGGGTCATGTCGCCTCTCCATGCACCGCTGGCGATGTATAACGCACTCCGCGTACACACTGTTTCTAGCCAACTGAGATTCAAAAATCCCAGGGCAGGTAAAATGGGTGTTTAAAAAGGGAAAGAACGATGCTCTTCTTCTTCGTTCCCCTGAACATGTGTTTTCTCTTTTGAGATGTTTCTTTTAGCAGGTGTGCTCTGCATAATATGTCAACATTTAATTTTTTTCATTTTTCTGTACATTTTATTCCATACGAAGGATCGTACTTTACTTCTCTTTCCTATTGTTTACCAATAATGGTAGGCATTATTTTCCCCATAACAATTTTGACAAATTATCCACCTTAAAATTATTTTAGAAATATTTTACAGACAATTCCCGTTTTTTACTTAACATAGTTATTTTAAATGAAATATGTTAAACCTATAGACTGATTGAGTCTACCCATCGAATGTTTGTTCTTTTTAAATACGCTAAAATTTCAAATATTTTTAATTGTAGAACAAAGAGCACGATTGATAAAACATAAACGAGAAAAGTCTATCATACCAGGTTATCATCTAATTTGTAAACACATTTCGTAAATAATTATGTACAAATGGGTTTCAAAATCAACGTTGCAAAACCACATCCTTTTTCTGCTTCTATCGCTTCCAAATATTGATGAAATGTTTTAAAAACTGATCGATTTTACTTGAAAAAACTTGTTATTGAATAGAAGATTATCAAGTTATCTCAAATGATCGAGCCCGGTGCTGGTACGATGGAAAACGCAAAAAATCAATTATCGCAACCGGCCGTCCCTCCTTGGAAGTGGGGCCATGGCTTCAACTTTTGTAAGTTTTTCCTTCACAAATTATAGCCTAATATTGTTGAAAAGATTTCGTTCAACATGAAATACTCGGATGAACCACAGTTCAATGGTTTCGATAGAATAAATCATCTTAAAATTTGAGGTTTTTGTTGTTATTTATTTTACCCGAACTAACGTGAATCCATCCTGAATATGAACCTGTATCCAGTTCAATTTTTATAATCCTTTTGCTTTAATTTTTTCGGGCTTCGAAACGATCAATCAAACCAAATCGCAGACGGTATAGGATAAATGATTTCCAATCGATTAAGGATTATTCTACGGATGAGATGCTTAGAACACCCACTTTACTCAGATAAATTAAAAACGGGATGTGCGCGGACGCACTTCCCGACTACCAAAAATTGCGCACACGAGTTATCCACATGAGGGATAATCGCAGGGGTCAACCCCGCCGTAGTGCAATGGCAAGGCCTCGCCCTGGGGGAACCGCCTTAATGATCACGGTAACCCCTGTGCCAGGTAAGTATGCTGAAGCGTCCTTCGACTGAAACGGGTCATGTCGCCTCTCCATGCACCGCTGGCGATAGATATCGGCTAAAATCTCAGTTTTCTGCCTGCTTGCTGTATGCTCTTCCATTCCTGTCGTCCTAGCAACCAAGTAGGTACCAAGGGTTTGCCACGCTCATTGCTACCTAGAATGCGAAGGCAAAATAGCAAAGAAGGCCCAAAACTGGTAAACCTTTTGTCATCGGTGTGCCTCGGAAAGCAGGCAAACCAACCCAACTGAAAGTTTACGACCCTTTTCACTCGGTTCTTGTACGGCAATCTCAAACATATGATAGGAAACCGATGAATAGAATGATAGAGCTTCGTGGCACAGTTTTGTTGCCGACTTTTTTATTTCATAATGTTCATAAAAACAATTTTCCAACACAACGCTCAGCCGATCAGTGCCTGCTTGCCGTACTTCTCCTCCCAGTTGCCACTGCAGACGATCAACCACGAGCCACGCACATCTGCATATTGCAGCAAGCATGAGCAACGATGACGTACGATTGCATCAGCTGATTCACGCATCAAGACTTGAAACCCCCAAGAAAAATGCCGAGAAAGCCGGTGCTTTTGGGCTGTTACTTTGAGCTGGCCCCCTTTCCATGAATGAACCACATGGCGTTGTATTGGTGCATGCGCACCGTTACGCACCAACATGGTTCATCCGGCATCGCTCTCATCATCTTTCGGTGCGTTGCCAACCACAGACAACCCCAGGTTACTTCAGGACGAACACACAACACTTGCCACCGTACCGTGCTTTAATTGTCAGCGAGAAAGGATCAAGGAGTGTGTAGTGCAAAACCCCCAAATCCTTCACCTCCATTTACGTGTTATCGAGTGCCACTGAGCTGTTCGAAATAGTTTATTGGTGCGCCCCAGTTTACGAAAGTGAAGTGCAAACGACAGCCAGCCCGAGCCACGTATTAACTTTCCATCATGTCTCTGTACGGTAGCAATTGTTGTGGTTGTTTGTCCTGTTAAGGGGACTTTTTGGCATAGTTTTACGTATCTTGCTAACGGCGTGATGGCATCAACAGAGGCAGTTACAGTGCAGAATAGGCCCAACCTCATACGGGCTCGACAACAGCGGCGAAACGTAAGTTCCTCAGTCCACGTCCCCCGCCGTGCAAAAACTCCCTTCTCTCCCCGACTAGCGATAGTTCAATCAAGTTCAAGAGCATTCGCACGCGCCAAGTTGTTTGTATTTTTATTTACTACTTTGTATGTGTGGTGGCTCAACGCACCGAGGGCACGAATGTTGGCCTCACAACTTGCTAACCTCGAAAAAGGTTGAAAAAAAGGAACATTGACCAACGCGGAAAAATGCAACCGAAGGGGGAAGGGGAGATGGGGGGGGGGGGGGGTTAGCATATCTGCGGTACACGCGCACCGCATGCGTTATTTGCGTCATCGAGGAAAGTTCATCCCGTGGATCGTGAGCATTCATCGCGGATTCACAGTGCGCTGCATAAGTGTATGCATAACCACGTGTTGCTAAGGATACGCCGGCAGCGGATGTCAGCTGAGGGTCTGGTTTGGCCCCACACGTTCTGGCCACAACACAACGCATACTAGCGTCCTGTGTACTACTCGGAAGCTGTATGCGCAGTTCAAAGCGTGGCTACTTGGACCCCACTACCTGCTTGCTTGTCGTGTGAGGTCCTGTGTAAGGACATACATCGCTTGGTTTTGATATGTTTTTGATCGGTTTTGCGAAACAAATTTGTTGCGCACGGCCCACGGACACACTGACACACAGTGCCTCGTACGGGCGCACACGCCACGCCAGCGTGTTACCGAGAAAGGAAGGGGGCAGGTTATGTACGGCGCTCGCCGTGGTTCCTCACACGCGCACACATCCGCCGCCTACTGTGCGCTTATTTCTTCTGCGCGCGTTTGCCCACACGCACACACTGTGCCCGCGCTTGTTCGTGTCGAGTCACGGGCGTGGTGTGTGCTTTGTGTCGGCCGACCAGGCCACGACCGCGGCCACGGGGATTGGGGCCTGGGCGCCCCCGGGATTGTGGAAACAGCTTCTCCCTGCTCGTGGTGGTGATGGTGGGCACCCCGAGTGTGCGCTGGTATTCGAACGAACATCCGACTCTTCTAACGTTCCTTCTATTTACCCCCTTTTTTGTCTGTGTGCTCCTCCTCTCCTGTACAGAAGAACATGAAGCCTCCAAGCAGCGGCGCTACTAAACTGGGCAGCAGAACAGCAGCAGCGACAGCAACGACATCGCTAGCAGCAGCAGCAGCAGCAGCAGCAACAGTATCCACCATCCACCGCCACCAGCGGACATCCGAGTTAGTAGTGCCGAACGCGCGAGCCGCACCGGCCACAGCAGCACCGATCGCCATCGTCGTGCGGGTGGAGGAGCAGCAACAGCAGAAGTACCATCCGGCCACGCTGGAACCGTACCATCAGCAGCACCGCTACCACCCTTATTATCGGCCCTTCCACCAACGGAAGCGACCCATTCCGTTCCGTTTATCCGCGTCAGTAGTAGCACTCTAGCAGGTCTCTTGGCCGGTGCTAAATCAAGTCAAAAAGACACACAAAGAGACCGAACAGTGTGCTACCACGCGCGCGCGTGTGTGTTATTAGTGTGCGCGCAGAAATCGTGTGTACGCCTAGTAGTGTAACCAAGTTTTGTAGTAACTTTGTTTGGCCTGCTCGAAGCCCAAGGTCACGGGCACGCGGAAACGGGCGGCCGCTCCTCCGATACTAAATGCAGCGATCGTACCCGCAAAAAGGATCCCGCGTGTAAGGCTGGCGACGCTGATCGCTAGCGTCGTGCCGTAACTGGCACAAAGCGTCACCGGGACCAGAGCGTGTTGAGAGGAGATTAGCATCGTTGGATCGATTTACTCGCCGGATCACGCGCCGACCGTGTGTGTGTGCGGATTACGTCCTTTTTTCACGCTACCGTGCGCATCTGTCTGTTGCTCTCTCTCTCTCTCTCTATCTCTCTGTGCTGCGTGTCATCCTCTTCCCCCTCGCCAGTGGCAAAAGTGTGTCGACAAAAAATTGCGTCTCGCGATCGTGGCTCTCGCGAAATATCTCCCACTTCCCTCGTACCCCACGTCTCACGAGTCCGTTGATCAACTATAGTAACCGGCCTAAGCGCATCGTTTGGTATTTACTAAACAAACTCAAAAGAAGGGGAAGCAAGGGAGAGAGACACAAGAAAGAATCCACGGCGGCCGAGATGGATGGCAGAGAACGAATGGCGCCGGCCGCCAACAACCACCAACAGCCGGACGTGTGGGTATTCGGCTACGGATCGCTCTGCTGGTATCCGGGCTTCGAGTATTCGGACTGCATTACCGGCTACATCCGTGGGTATGTGCGGCGGTTTTGGCAGGCCAACGTAACCCACCGCGGTACCAAGGAACAGGTAAGGAGGCAGTCTAGATCTTGAAACTACGACCTTTGTACCTGTCCTCTCCGCTTTCCTGATTCTATCAAACGTCGCACACCTACACACGTTCGCGCACACACCTCCTACGAGATTTCGCGTGTCTCGATCTGGGTCCCACGATGATAATACACAGGCAGGCAGGCAGGCAGGCAGGCAGGCAGGCAGGCAGGCTGGCTGGCTAGCTGGCGAGTGTTGTCGCCGTGTCAACATATTGTGTGGTCGTCGTCTATTTTTGTTATCGCATCGCACCGTGCCAATCGATGGCAAGTGGCAAATCGCTCTCCCTCACACACTCTCTCTATCTCTCGCTGTCTCTCAGTTTTACTCTTTCCTGCATTTTTTTTTTTTACTTATTTAATCTATTCAAAACCAGAACGCGAATGTTGACTATCCCCTGTCCAATACATAGGCGCACGCGCGCGCGATCGCGCGTACTAACGAACATCTTCAATCGGTAGTATCCGTTGGCACTCTCCACCCACCGTCTGGTGTCTGCTGTTTGTAAACAGAACGACGAACACGAGAACGAGAGAATTCTTGAAAGCGAAATGGCATGGGCGCAGATACAGAACGATAGAGTGCGGGGGCTGGGGATGAAGACTCGTGTGATTGTGTCTGCCGATCGTCTACATTTCGATCGCCCACCCCGCCCCTGACGACGTTCTAAAGCCGCGTATTGGGCTCGTACGTTCTAAATTTGAAACCGGAATCCGGGTCTGGGTCCGGGGCCGGGGCCGGAGGCTCGAACCGAATTTCAAAGTAAGCAATGTTTTCGATTGGCAAGCAGTGCGCCGTCTTCCCCACGATTTGCCGCTTGATTTCACGTTTCGACCCTGCACGTGCCAGTACGACGTGCAATAACTTTGTTGTTGTTTCTCTGCACTGTGGTAGTAGTGTTTCAGTAGTACGTACTCCGGAGTGGAATACGCAATACCAGGAAGAAGTATACGGGGGTGCCAATGGGCATGTGTAGCACATTACAAGATTGTTGATGATGCAGCCGTGCGCTACCGTTCGGTATTCGGAGAATGCTGATAAGTGATAGAGTAAAGAGAGTCGTTGCTTAATTGCTAATCTTGCAACCCGTTTGAGTGATGATGGGAAAGTAGAGGTAAGGTCACCTGGGCAAAATGATGACCGAATTATCTGGCTGTTTGTCTAGCCTGGATGACCTTCGAGCGATTAGCGAAAAAAATTTGCAATGCGATTCGCGAGAACTGCCTTGCTTATAATACCCGCAGTCCGGTTATCAGACCCTTGACGCTGAAGCTGTTATATTCATGAGTCATTAAATTGAAGAGATGTACCCAAACAATTATTCGTATCTAGCTTCCAGATTGCATGCGCTAAGGTTGAGCTTTTTTCTCTTACATCATTACCAGCATAAATCGCTTTCGTGTAGAACTCGATAGAAAAGGCCGCGTGTGTCTGTATCGGTCGCATTACGTGGCTCTGCGAAAATCCAAACACATGGCAAAATGAAATGGTATCGCTTTCTCATGGCCTTCTATGTTCGGCACGTGTGACACGTGCAGCAGTGAGTGTAAACATGTGGAAAGGACATCAAGCAGGCAGAAAACGGAGATTTTAGCCGATATCCATCGCCAGCGCTGCATGGAGAGGCGTCATGACCCGTTTCAGTCGAAGAGCGCTTCAGCATACTTACCTGGCACAGGGGTTACCGTGATCATTAAGGCGGTTCCCCCAGGGCGAGGCCTTGCCATTGCACTACGGCGGGGTTGACCCCTGCGATTATCCCTCATGTGGATAACTCGTGTGCGCAATTTTTGGTAGCCGGGAAGTGCGTCCGCGCACATCCCGCCATAACACAGCGAGAAACCGATGAAAGAAGAAAATTCGTTTTTCTTTTCTAAAAGACAAAATTTCTGTTTTCTACGAGGTTTTGAACCTTGACTGGTTGGCTGTCTCACGACAGTCGAAGATGAGTGGGTATATGATCGAATCCCCCACAAAGAAAAACAAGAACATTTTTTTACTGTTACACACTATTGTTGATTCCACAGTTTTGCTCTATTGTTTGCTTGTGACAACAAACAAACGTGCGTGTTCGCTGCACATAACGCAACGGTTAGCGTATGATAAACGAAATCTGCTAGGTTACACGTCATCCACCGCCCGTCCCCTACTCATCAAATGCCGATTCCAATTACTCACTTTAAGCCACCCAGCGTGGTGGCAACGTTGTGCGTGCTACTAGAGAAGCAACGACGGTGCGCACGCATTCCATCGGCTCGTCGTGCAGCAGCGACGGTAAACAGTAGTAGCGCCCAATGGACTAATCAACGGTTTTTGCTTCTTCTTCTCTTCCTTATGGTGTATCGGTTCGTTGGTCATCTGCGGGCAGCCTGGTCGCGTGGCAACTTTGATCGAAGACAAAGAGGTAAGTGTGTAATGCATAGCGCATGTAGAGTAACCTGTGCCATTACCGTCATCACAGGGCGCACGAGACGAGATGCTATGAGATCACATTACGTAGCCGCAACATTCACTTTAGCACCTTTGCGCCTTAAGATAAAATGAGGATGGCGATTAAATTACAAACAAAGAGAGAGAGGGGCTACCTACGCTTAAAGGTGTCCAGCTTATCACCAGACGCTACTGGTTTCCAGGCAGGACTATCAAGGAAAAGAAAGATGAAGAACAAGTTAAATTCCAGTTTTGTCTGGGCGCCCAACAGCTCATTGGTATGTTGGTATTACCCTAATTTAATCAGAGGCATTAAAAAGCAATAATCTCTGATAAAGGCTGAGAATTGATGGTATCAAATCGAAACACACACGCCAAAGCAAAAAGGGGGCGGATGCAGTTCCTTCGTAGTAAGCCCCATTGTGTTCAGCAGGAAGTAAGGTACAGTGAAGACCAAACTTCCGCTTCTCAACATTACTATAGAATAGGTCTGGCTTATTTGCAACTATTGTCTAAGCCAAGGAATAACGAC
>NC_064874.1:39679402-39724402 GCF_943734745.1 Anopheles darlingi
TCCTTCTTTCAGCCATGGCTTTGTTGTGGTATCGAGTGTTGTGCGCTCCTGCTGCTACTCCTGATAGCACGTTTCCGCATGCAAAGGACGACCGAGAGTGGTGGGATTTGACGCCACCACCATCACCAACAACAATAGCGACCTTTGGCTAATGGATGGTCGCCGTCGCGAGTACACACTAGGCGGGAGGGCGTGGGGAGAGCGGTTGGTTTTCCTCCTTGGGTTTTGTTGGTTTTGTTTTGCTCGTATCTTTTTTATGGCGGCTATTTCTGTAAGCTAAACGGGCATGAGTGAGAGTAGTGGTCAATGCGAAGAGCAGCAAAGCCCTCGTGCTGGTCTGTTTAGCTCGCTGGTGTCCATTATTAACACCACTAATACCACCGTGTGACGCGCGGTGGTCCACTAGTAGACCGCACTATTCTAGAAACCGTCCTTATGTCCTTATTTTCGTCGTCTCGCGGAGCACAAAAATCCAATAAATCATAGCACCATGGCCGACGGTTACCGATGCTGAGCCGCGAAGAAGGTCGATAGCTATAGTGGCTGTCTTCGCCTACCAAGTGACTAATCTTCGCTATCCTTAGTAGCTGGCACAGACGAACAACTCTCCGGTGGTTGTTCCATCCGATGTCGATATCCGCTAATTTCATCCACCATTTAGCGAGCCCATTTTCGCCGGTCGAGCCCATTTTTCGTTACAGGGCTGTGCGCGGACACTCCGCCCGCCCGTCTGGTGATTATTAGAGCAATTGAATTAGTCTCCCCAGATGCCGGATTGGGGAGGGAAACTGAGCCGCTGCGTGAGCCAGCGACTTGTTTAGCAAATTGGATTAGGATTGCAACTGGCGGAACGCGGCGTCTGGATTACCGTTACACGGTCTCACGGCATACGCTGTGCCTTTGTGGCGAAAACCGTTGGTGGCGCGCGTTTGTTATGCAGCTACAGGCTACAGTGGCGCGGATTTGCCGAGTTTTACTGAGCAGGCTGTGGTAAGTAGCATTATTCGGAACCGGCAATGAATCACGGTTACGCCACTCTGGAAGAATCCCGAGGCCTGCGTACTTCGATGCCCTATGGACTTTCGACGCGTTCTGAATGTAATCGCAAGCTGGCAAACAAGTGATAAGCCAGCGCTATTTACGCAGAAAGTCGCTTAAAAATATTGCATCAAAGAAGACTCAGCATACATAACATCCACATCAATCGGCAACTAGGAGGAGTCACTGTAGCTTTGTGCGCCTGATAATGCCCGCGATGTGTTCAATAGAGTAACCGATGAGTTTAGAATTCCACGAGACCGATGAATTTAGAACACCATGAGATGATAAATTTGGAACTAGAGTACAAGAATCATTTATAAATTTAGTGCGGTGCGTGTATTGTACGCCTAGAAGTTCACAGTGACGGTGTTTTAACTAGACGAACAAATAGAATGTACTCATAGATCGGTCTAAAATAGGGCATTCTCAGAGCTAACGTTGAAAGTTTACAAATTTTAAATCATGGTCTAATTACAGCAACTGCTTCTGCGGTATTTGGTGAGCACAGCATAGTTTCGCATCCAAGCTACCATCGACAAAAGCTGTCTGCTTCACGCGAAGCTCCTACTTTGCGAACGTTCAAATGTCCTTTCGTTTCACTTACCGTACTGAGATCTGTATCGGGATTGTACGGGATAGCAGGTTCCTTGGGGCGCAACCAAACGAACGGATTCCAGAATGGCAAATGCGTTGGTGGAGCCCGCGTTCCTTGTGTGGTTGGGTTTTCTGCGAACGATTGCACCGTTTGCTGGGTGGTCGCCTCCGATTGTTGCGGTGCTCCGCCACCGATGCCATTCGACGTAACCGCAGGTGCTGCCGCCGCCGCTGCCACTACCGTGGGTAGTTCGGTGCCACGACCTTGCCGCTGATCGTACGCATCACCGAGAAAGTTTTGCGCAGATGTCGCCGTCGTCATCAGCTGTGAGAGTAAATTGTCGAACAATCCTTGTCCCGCGGTTGGGCACGCCGTGAGGGATAGGACAAGGAGAAGCACCACACCCCTACTCCCTGGCCACCGTAACAGCAGCATCATCTCGTTTGTTGTTGTTGTCTGCACGATAGGCGTGGGAACTAGCACCTCGAACGATTGCGCCGCCTGAAAAACTGGATCGATCACACGGAAGCAGCAGCCCGACAATGGCTTTAACACTTGGGCACACACCACCAACCGTCACTACACGCTACAAACGGAGATGCGACCAAAACGGACGATGAGTCACAACCGATGACCGTCTTTGCGGTCACGAAAGTGTGTCAGCAGTAAGCTCGTCGCACTGTGCCGACTGTCGTGATGGGACAGTTCGGGTAACTACTAAGGCTCGCAATCCACTACGAACACGCATTTATACCCGGAACCGACCGTTAGAATCGATCGCTTCGCAGGTCCCTCCTTATCGATACGACGGCCGAAGGGCGGGACAAAGGTTCTTGCCGCGCACCGCGACTGGTCGCCGATCGCACGGTAGAACGAACTCTTATCGAAGGAGTTAACACTTACATACCGGGAAGGGAACAAAGTGACCACAGACCAGCGTCCTCCCTCCGAGAAGCGGCCAGTTTTATTACGATCTATCTACCATGCACCAACAGCAGATCGCACACGAGTTCCGCGTGATGTTCGCGCTTACCGAGGACCGATTCCGGCACTGTTGTGGTATATGAGAAACTTTCTTTTCTTCCAGCTCGCCTCAGGTTGAACTCGATCCACTTCCAAATGTGTTGTTTTGCTGCAGCACGCCGCCACCGTACTTTGTACGGCTGGAAACCCGTAGGCCGCCTGCTGCGATGCGTTTTTATGATGCGCTTTTGGTGGCGAGATCAAACTCCCGCCGGCAGCAGCTGTCCAACCAACAACAGGCACACGAGCAGAAGAGCAAGCCCGAGAAACGCGTCCGCGGCGGTTCGAGAGCAAACGGAAAATAAAGCGCCGAGAGCGGGAGCACGGACCTTTTTCTTGGAAACTACTCCTGCTCTCTTGGCGTGTATCACGCTTTCTTTGTCTCTCCGCATGCGAAGAACGTTCCAGAGCGGGAGAGCAAGCGACCTTCAGGAATCGGGCACCGCCGTGGTGCGGAATCATATGGAAGGATATTTAACTGAAAGGATAGGACGAAGAGATTGGAATATTCCAGATTTCTGTTATTCTAATATTCTTGTTTAACTAAAAATCGGGATGTGCGCGGACGCACTTCCCGGCTACCAAAAATTGCGCACACGAGTTATCCACATGAGGGATAATCGCAGGGGTCAACCCCGCCGTAGTGCAATGGCAAGGCCTCGCCCTGGGGGAACCGCCTTAATGATCACGGTAACCCCTGTGCCAGGTAAGTATGCTGAAGCATGCTCCGGTTAGAGCAGGCCATGTCGCCTCTCCATGAACCACTGGCGATGCATAACGCTTTCAACGTTCTTACCCACCAGCGGGATGCAGAGAGCAGAACAAACGAGATGAAGATAGAGAGAAAAATCTAAAAACAGCTGTGTGCGATGCCGGCCGCCGATGCGTTGTTCTACACCATCTAGAGGAAAACTTTCTCTCTTCCAACGGATACCCAAAAAAGGTTTTCCTGGAGCATCAGCTAGCTTGGATGCATGTACAATCTAGTTCAAAGCCATTCACCATGTGATAGGTAATCATAGAGTGTAGATTCGAACGTACACGCGATAGGAAATGAAGTGAATCGAAAGCGATGCATTCTCTTTTCGGATTGTTTCACTCAAGATGCTATAGGATGCGGTTTGGAATGATTTTTTTCTTGTTTCTAAAACCACACAAACTCACAAAACATCATTTCTCTTTGTGTCATCACAGGTTTTACGCAAAACTAAAACCAAATTATACAGTTTTAATCATTTGGAGCATGTATTCCAATGTTTATTGTTTTGATTTGCACTTTTACACCGTCCTTCTGCTGGCACAGTGAACGATCTTGGAGAACATATCAACAAAAATTAAAAATGAGTTCATTAAAACCTTAAAATAAACACCTTCATCACTGCGAGCCATCGCTGGTCGGTTCAGCGAACAGGAAGTCGAATATTAGTCCGTACTCGAAGAGTAGTATAAAAACGATCGAGTAAAAACATTCAAACGCACATTAAACAAACACCGAGAGATACACAAGTGAACGCAATGTGCGGGACGAGACACGGTTTTCTATGGTTCAGCTGGCTAAATGCTACGGCGCTCAGGTAGCTTCCGCACTGACGCTGTTCTTTTGGTCCAGCTTGTTTGAGTTAGACTTTACCATGTAGATGAAGTAGGTGAGAATTTCCTTCTCCTTAATTGGGATCGTCTTGAAATGCTTCATGATTGTCTGCAAGGAGAGAGAAAGAGAGCACCAACAAGGTGATTATAAGCATACACAGTAAATCACCAATTGATAGTGAAAGCAAGCACCTACCTCCGACAGTTGCGCCTTGTTGATTCCGGGACGCGTGGACACTTTGTAGAAGCGTTTGTAGCGACGCAGTGTATTCACCTGCAACTGATACAGATCCACCTCGGGCAGATCGGTATCTGTTTCGTTGCTATCGTCCTCCGAATCTCGACGGCGACGCTTCGTACGAGCGCACTGTATCCGTGCCTTGTGAAAGTCACAAATGTAAATGTGCCGCGCCTGGAAGAGGAAATCCATTGAGTAATGCCAGCTCAAAACAGCAACGATTAGGCGAGAGTGCCTTCGAGCGAACTTACGTGGCTGTCGATGCTGAGCTTTAACCTCCGCTGGGTAACCGTCTTCTGGATGCGTTTACTGTAGGACGCGTTCCCTGCTTGCTTCCGACACCGTTCACCATCATCCAGCAGACAGCATATCTGATCGGCTGGCCCACGGGAGTCTTCCTCCCCCGTGCTGAACCCGTTGTTGGTCATCATTGAAAAAGATCGTTCCTTCCCGTGCGGGCCCTTGCTTTACCTTGAAATCACACAAATCCGGTCCTCCCCTCTCCCGTTTTCCCTGGAGATCAACACGAAAACTGGTGTTGGCGTTGGTTTTCTTCCTCGCCGTGTGATTTGCGATTTTCTGCGTTCTAAACTGTTTCTTTTTATCAACCTAGTCCACAGTTTCGACACTCTAGAAGTGAACCACAGTAAAGAATTATATTTTTTGAAGAATATCTGTCCCACAACCGGAATTTCTAGGAGCTTAAAGTGGCGGAGAATTTTTGTGTTTTGAGAAAAAATAGCGCGTGCTTAAGGCTGCCATACATAGCATCCGTTACTTACGTTACTAGCGGCAAATCTGTCATTTTGTATAGGATTCATCGCCGCATCTACCGCAAGTAACGCATGCTATGTGGGGTAGCCTTCACTCTGATTTGCTGACCGGGGAAAGGGGGCGCAATTTCGTTGTAAACAAAATCTTCTCCACGCGGGAAGCTTCGTGTTTCATTCGTGTTTGGTCCTTGTGGTAATTATTGTGGTTTAATTAAAATACTTTTTGTAGAAAAGTAATTTGCGTAAATACGAGCATTGTCGCTGATTTGTAAAAACCAACAAAAAAATCTAAACGGAAATTCATGTCGGAAAGCGAGGAAGAAGATACCGGTGGCGATTTTTCGGCCAGCGAAGACGAGTGGTTGCCGGAAAAATCGGCTGGCGGCAAGAAAATAATCCACGGATCCTCGACAGCAGCACCAGGAAACAGTGATGACTCCGATACCGAGAGTGAGGATTCTCTGCCCGAGAATCCTTTTCCTAAAAAGCACCAAACAAAACGCCCCATGGCGGCTTCCACGAGACGCAAAAGGTGAGTGGTGGGAAACTAACGGAAACACGTTCTTCTGTTGCGTGCTTCGTTTGAGGCTGTGGCCTTGAGTTGAGATGGGATCGCTAGATATACCCCTTTTCTACCTGCGCAGCTCCATAGATCTAATTTATGCTCTTTTTGTGTGTTTTCAGCGCTGGAATCGCTGGAGCCAAAAATCTCAATACCTCGCAGACAAACAATCCTGCATCGAAACGCTCGGTAACCAAGCAACCGGGAGATGAATCCGACAGCAGTGGCGATGAGTACCTGGTCGATCCGACAAAGCTTGATTTTAATTCGAAATTTTTCGATAAATTGGCACCAGTCCCAACATATGCGCCCAATCAGGCAACGGCTCCACAGTTTGCCGGGACCATTGGGCATTTATCGGACAGTTCCGAGGCCGAATGTGATGATTCGACGGATGAGCCACGTAAAACGGATCATCCGCCATCTAACGACGAAAGGCAAGGCGGCAAACAACTGATTGCCAAAATCAATGAAATGTCGCAGGCGTATGCGAATTTTCAGGATTTTACAAACACACTAGAAATGGCCAAAAACCACCTAAAATCCGTAACGAGTCAAGCGAATCAGAGGCAATCGACTGATCAAGGATCAAGTGGTTCAGCTATCGATGTCTCCAACTTGCTGGCGTTAGGTGAAGCGAATGTTAATGTTGAAGAGGTGAACCAAACGACGACAGCAGGCAAACGGAAGAAAGCTCCAACGAAAGGAAAAAATAGTAAAAAACCGGTGGAATCGGATTCCGATTGGGAGGAGGTAGAGGAGCAAGATCAGCCAAGTACATCATTGGCCACTCCACAATCGGTGCAGATTACAGTCGCTCCGGAAGCGAGAGCCGCGCAACGGAAGCGTAAATGCACCGAAGTAGATGTAGATGCTTGCATCAAACGTATGATCAATCGTGAGAAACGCGACGCCCAACTTGTGCTGCACAAAATGACGATTATCATGGGTGTTGCGCACGGTAACTACACGAACAGTGTGCTAAACGATCCATCGCTATTAGCGATCGGAAACGTGCTAATGCCATCGGAACGCTGCTATCCAAAGGGTCCAACGGATATAAATTATCTACAGCAAATTTTGGCGTTCTTTCGGGAGATTATTACACTCAAAGGTACGCGATCATTCAGCCGGCCGTGGAAGCGTCTTTCATTATCGCAAACGCTCCGTTTGCAACTCCTCTCACAAATGGCCAACTGTAAGCGAGATTACGTGCTGATGTTCATCATACTGCTTCGATCGATTGGCATTCACTGTAGGATGGTAGTGTCACTGCAGGTGGCACCAAAGAACGTTCCCAATGCGGAGTTATTGAAAGTTTCGACGGCTAATGGAGGCAAGAAGGTGAAGGTATCGGAAAAAACAAAGGATACCATCGCAAAAGAACACGATTATGAACCAGCAAATAAATCCACCTCAAGTCGTAAGCGTAAAGCAACCGCAGTGACTATACAACAGCTCGACGGGGCCGATGAAGTATCGACGAGAGGCAAGCAATCAAACTCCAAAGGACGTTCTAAACAGCAACCTCGTGAACGTCAAAAGGAGGCTGTTACCATTTCAACTGAGATAGGAATTTCACCAAGAAAAACACGTGGTCAACGTTTGGAAGAAAAACAACGTCAGCAGGATCCTTCCAAAGATACCAAAACGGCAAAGGTACCTTCTAAGCCATCGATAGCTGCACCAACACGATCAATACAAGTCAGCGAACCCTCCAGCTCAAAGATGGTGCGAAGAGATTACCCAAAAACCCCGACCAATCGATCACTAAGCATTGAACCATCGACAAGTAGTGCGAAAGTTAACCGTTCTCCTTCCGTGAAGGAAGAGAAACAGTCACAGTCCATTCCCCAGCCTTCACATGGCGCTAAAATTGTAAAGATTGAACGGTTCAGCGCTAAAACGAGACGCGCACTCGACCGTCGTGTTTTGTCTACGGATGACGAGCATACGCCGGGACCATCGGGCACGAACAAAAAGGGATCGAAAGCAGTCAACACGTGGGTTGAGGCTTATGCAGAGAAGGAAAAACGTTGGATTCCATTTGATGTACTGTGCGGTGCATTGCCGTGCACGAAACACATCCCTCAAGAGGATTCCTCGGAACCCATGCTATACGTTTTTGCCTGGAATAATGATGGGTCCATTAAGGATGTGTCCGCCCGATACTTGTCCAAGTTAATGAGCATTCAGCAGAAGTTGCGCATAATGCAACAATGGATCGATGATACGTTGCTACAGTTTCGTCCCGAACGTACTGCACGCGATATTGCTGAGGATCACCAACTGGACAGTATTCTTGAGGCACGGCCACTACCGAAAACGATTGCGGAGTATAAATGCCACCCGTACTTCGCTCTCAAGCGTCACCTGCTTAAGTTCGAAGCCATCTATCCACCCGATGCTCCTACTCTCGGTTTCACGTCGAACAAGGAACCAGTGTATGCGCGAGAGTGCGTGCATACGCTGCACTCGAGGGAAATCTGGCTCAAACAGGCGCGCACTGTGAAGCTGTATGAAACGCCATACAAAATCGTAGCGGGTCGCCCCAAGTACGATAGGGTGAGTGGTCTGTTACGAATTGTTTCCTTCGGTTTTTAAGAATAACCAGATTAGCTGGTTTCGATTTCCTTTTTTCTCCATAAATATCTCACTTTGCTTTTTAGTCCTCTGGCCAGATGCTTCCTTCGCAACCGGTGGAACTGTTTGGTATGTGGCAGACAGAAGAATATGACCCACCGACGGCAGAAGACGGCATTGTGCCTCGGAACGCGTATGGTAACGTGGAGCTGTTTAAACCGTGTATGCTGCCAAAGAAAACGGTACACCTGCGATGTAAGTGAATGGAATATTCATGACACTCAACAAATCTGAACTATTTTACTAATGCATCTAATATATCTTTTTGTTCGACCTATTGGCGCACAGTACCCGCTTTGAATCGGATTTGCAAAAAACTACGTATCGACTGCGCACAGGCGGTCACTGGATTCGACTTTCACGGTGGCAGCAGTCATCCGGTGTACGATGGGTTTGTCGTTTGCGAAGAATACCGCGATCTGGTCGTGGATGCATGGCATGAGGAGCAGGCAGCCGAAGAGCAGAGGGCCCGCGACAAGTATGAAAAGCGCGTGTACGGAAATTGGAAGCGATTGATTAAGGGTCTGCTGATACGCCAGAAATTACAACACAAGTACAATTTTGATAACCTTAGCACGTAGAACGGTGCAACGGGACGATGCAGCGTGTTTTCATCAAAAGTATTTGGAATGCATTTTGAGCATTCTGTTCCTTTATGTTAATTTTTGCGCTGGTTGCGATTATTTACTTCTCTTTGTGTTCAAAACAGGTTAATCCTACTGGTTACAAATAAATTGTTGTGTTCTGAGCAATCTGCTGTTGAATTTGACCCTTAAATCCGCGAATTTTACCCTTGAAGAAAAGATGGTTCATCCTGAAAGCATGGAAACACGATCTATCCTACGGAATGGGTTCATAATCTAACCAGATACTTCCGTTGGGAATTAATATAAATTGCGTAGGATCCATCTCGAACGGTTCCTTCGTCTTTCGGCTCACTCTAATCTGGAAGCTTTCAATGATCTCCACGATTGCCCGCTTCACCTGTGTCTGGGCGAATCGCATGCCAAGACACATCCGCGGTCCATCACCAAAGGGAAAGTAAACGCCACGCTCACGGTACGCTTTGCTACCGCCGTTTGCGGGCGAAAAGCGTTCCGGATTATACCGATACGGATCCTTGTAGTACGTGGGATCAAAGTTAATGGAATAGTATGGCAGAACTACCATTGTTCCCTTCTTAATTGGAATCGAGTGATCCTTGCGTCCGACTAATGTTGTATCGGCAGTGCACCGTTTTCGAAGCACTGAGATTAGTGGGTGCATACGTAGCGATTCACATATAATTTGCTCGAGCAAAGGCATCTCCATCAAATTTTCATAGGAAATTGGATGTTCCTTCGTCGGTTTTACCGCACGAATGTCACGGCGTAAGGCTTGCTGCACGTCTGAATTCGTGGCTAGATCACACAGGCAATAGGTCAAGACAAAGCTAGACGTTTCTACACCATCGAGAAAAAACGAAACGCCATGTCCTGCCATGTCGATATCCGTAATCTGCTTACGATCCTGCAGATGCAACAGATGATCCAGATAGTCGGTGCGGTTAATTTTATTGTCCCGACGAAACCGGATCGCATCGCGCATAATCCGTATGAAGAACTCCTGTGTGGCCTTTGGGATGAAGGTAAACTTGTAGAATCGCTTTAGGGTTGGACAAAATGCAATCACCAGCAGCGCAAACTGAACGACAAAATTGAAGTTCATTATGCGCTTACCCATCTGACGGATCTCGGAGTTTTCCTTCACGAATGATTCCCCATTGATGGCGAAGATGCAGCTGGCCACAACATCGGTGGTGTACTTGTTTGTCAGCTATTGCATGAGACACAAATAATTTATAGTCACTTTAGCTTATAACAGGTTACAAACCATGGACAAACCTCTTTGCGGTCCAATGTAGCTATACCATTTGCCATATCGACGTGATCTTTAACATGTTTAGTCATTCTTTCGCAGACCTCATCCATCAGGTGTACTAGTGCTTTGATCTGGGTTGGGAAAAAGTGCAAAGTAATAGCTGCATTTTTCGAAATTTTAAAAATTGTGATCAGATTACATATTTACCCGACTGTTGGTAAAGGCTGCAGTAATTTCTGCTCGACGCGTTTTCCATTTTTCACCACTGGATGTAAAAGGGGTGCCACCAATGGATCGGATCAGAAAAATCGTTGTCTCAAAAGGGTAGAAATTAATTCCAGAGCACTTATATATCAGGATCCTGCACTATCAGTTAGGGTGTCCGGATGCTGAAATAGCCGACCACCGGCTCGTCCTTGAAGTCGCTTTGAATGGATTGATATTTTGAAAATGGCTGTTTAACTACGCTTTAATATTATACTTTACTGCTACTTGTTATATTATCCTGATATTCGTTGCAAATATTTTAGCACTCGTTGTGCGAATTAAAAAGCGTGAAGCGCAATGGGAATTGGCTTGATTGGCGTTCGCTCGCAGTGCCATTTTTATTTATTTGACCTTCTCCACTTGTAGGACACACTGTTCTGGTAGATGAAAATTTTCTCTTTCGCAACTGATCACTTACTTGTAGATTTGATCATAGCTGTAAACCATGTGTCGCCTTTTGGTTAACAGGTAGGGTATGTTCCCGTAAAGGAGTTTTGGTTTTGGCCCTTTTATACCATAACGTTCCCAATAGTCGAAATTCCTACACAGAAAGAAGTACACATGTAGTTCTCTACATACTCTACACGTATGGACTTCATGTAGAGGAAAGCAATATCGCAAGGCGCTGAATTTTATCACCTGCACGCCAGATCCAAATCTTTGGTGCTGTTATTTTTTGCATGATTATTAGAAAAATATCGTAGTTTTTCAACTTTAGTTTTTGTGAGAAAAACTTTAAAGGGCTTTTCACGTGGACAAGAGCTCCTGCTATTGCCTTTAATTATAGAACAAAAATGCGCCAAGAGAGATAAACTTAAATCATTTCCGACCCCGATTTTCTTTCCAGATTATTTCGTCGCCTGTCTTTGGTATATTATTGTAAATTTACAAATTTACATTTACAAAAACAATATCATAATGAAAAGTATTTTGCAATTTATTTGATGTGTAAAAAAATTATTTGAAACAGATAGTGCAAATGCATATGCAATTGGAATTTATAGACCCCAGTAAAGCAAAATATGCATTCAAGAGTCGATTATAAAAACGTTGTTCAAATGACAATCAAAGCTGATTTTAATTCACGTCTTTCAAGCGATTGGTTTAAAATCCAACCATATGCTACCTTTCGGGAACAACATGAATAGTTCCGAATCCATCTCGAATGGTTCCTTCGTCTTCCGGTTCACCGTGACGCGGAAGTTCTCAATGATCTCTACGATTGCTCGCTTTACCTGTGCCTGAGCGAATCGCATCCCAAGACACATCCGCGGTCCATCACTGAAGGGAAAGAAAACGCCACGCTCACGGTACGCTTTGCTACCACCGTTTGCTGGCGAAAAGCGTTCCGGATTATACCGATACGGATCCTCGTAGTACGTCGGATCAAAGTTGATCGAATAGTATGGTAAGGTTACGGTGGTTCCTTTTTTAACCACAATCTTCCGATCCTTTGGTCCAACCAGTGTGGTATCGGCAGTACACCGCTTAGCCATAACCGAAATGATGGGATGCATACGCAGCGATTCACAAACAACCTCCTCGAGCAAAATCATTTCCATTAGATTCTCGTACGACAGACCACCTTCATTATTCTGTCGCACCGTGCGAATCTCAGCACGTAAAGCTTCCTGCACGTCTGGATTCGTGGCCATATCGTAAAGACAGTAGGTTAACAACATGCTTGAGGTTTCAAAGCCATCGGCAAAGAATGATACACCGTGTCCAGCAATGTCGATGTCGGTGATCTGTTTACGATCCTGCAACTGCAAAAGATGGTCGAGATAGTCGGTGCGATTGATATTGTTCTCCTTCCGGTACCGGATCGCGTCACGCATAATCCGTATGAAAAATTCTTCCGCATCTTTCGGAATGAAGGTGAATTTGTAGAACCGCTTCACGGATGGGACGAACGTTGTCAACAGCAGCACCAGCTGGGCGATGAAATTGAAGTTCATGATCCGCTTACCCATCTCCCTGATCTCGGGGTTTTCCTTCACGAACGATTGTGCGTCAATAGCGAAGATGCAGCTGGCCACAACGTCGGTCGTGTATTTAGCCATGAGCTTGTAGTAAGAAGTATCCAATCAGCGCAATTATTTTCCTTTCGTTATGCGTGCAGATGTTGATGAATACGAACCTCTTTCGCGTCCAAAGAAGCTATTCCGCCGTTACCAGCCGCTTGCGTCTTCACATACTTGTTCATCCTTTCGCAGACCTCATCCATTAGGTGTACTAATGCTTTAATCTATAAAAACAATCGAAATCGATTTTATCGGAACAGATGTTAGCAGGATCGCTACTGAACCATAGCTTCTATTACTTACTCGATTGTTGGTAAAGGCTGGAGTGATCTCTGCTCGGCGATTTTTCCATTTCTCTCCGCTCAAACTGAACGGATTGCGTGCCAGTAGAGGGTCGGATTTCTCATCCACCGTATCGGAGAAATCATTATCGGCAAAGTTATGGAAACCCTTGCTGAGCACTTCCTTGATTAGACCCGGATCTCGGATCATTAGCTGAGGCGTGCGTACGCTGTAGTACCCGACGACGGGTTCATCCTTGTAGTCGCTGTAGAATTGGATGCAGGAGCAAATTACACATGGTTGGTTTGAAATGCCATTGAGTTTGCTCGATCACTGTCAACCGAAGCATTTGATCCTGGTTAGACACAACATCAAATTTGGACACCAAAAAAAAACTGCGCCCACTCACTTGTAGATTTGATCGTAGTTGTACAACATGTGACGCTTTTTGCTGAGCAGGAACGGCAAGTTACCGAAGAGTAGTTTCGGTTTCGGACCACGCACACCATATTTTTCCCAATAACCAAACTCCCACGTTAGGAACAGATACACGACGGCCAAAAGCCCAGCCACGATGGCGAGCAGGGTAAAGAGCATGGTTTACTTCCCTTCCAGGCGAGTTACTTCCGATCGGTCCAATCGCATGAGACACACTGAAAGCAAGATCAAGCCAGCCATCCGGATGCTGGATGCTAGCGAGCCAATGCGCAATCAGTGCCAATTTCAAATGAGCTAGTAGTGTTGGAATCTCGCATTCAGTTTCTATTCTGGGCATAGTGATAACATTGCAGCGCACGGTCAGACACCACTGAACAATCTGGCATTCGTTGTATTCTTTATTGGGAATGTCTTTTTGGTAATTGCTACTCTGCCCTGTCCAAGTTTGGCCAAGGTCATATTCATAATCAACACGCGCTCTCAATAATTAACAGGTGCAGCACAAGAATAATGGAGCATAGTGGCGCTATTGATTGCATTACGATTTGAATATTGATATGTAGATATTGAAATACATAATATATGTATTTTTACGCATTCTATCAAGTTTTCCCATAATTTCTTTCTCACATACAATATCCCCCAATCTATATTTGTTTCGGACTGCTCATAGGCAGTAAAAAAATGGAAAATATCCTAATACTCCATTGAAATTTTAAAGCGATGCTGATCATAGCATGATTGTTTCGACAAGCTCATCCATATCGATCGTGGCATCGGCGTGCAATGATGTGGTATTATTGCTTGTGTAGTTTTTGAATGACTTGCTTATCTGCAGCATCATTCTCGGCATAGATTACAATCCTCGGAAGCCCTTATTACTGTCATCGGCATCATCGTTCACTCTCGTCGATGCAACTATATTGTGCATTCAATTGAAGCTAATTGACACCGAATGCACCATGGATGCACAGCCAATCCTTCGTAAGGTGTATTAGGCTGTGTACTCCTTCGCGTACACACTATTCGAAAGCGACACAAACTGCAGCTTCTTTTGTATTGTGTATTTTAGCAGCAAAAAAGCTACGAGACATGGGATGATACGCACATCGTAATATTGCATGTTCTGGTAGTCCTATTTTCTATAGGGGGGCTTCATCATAAACATGTAGTTTATATGTTAAAGCAAAATGACTCACAATTTATTTTCTCCAGTAGGGTTGTAAATTAGAAGACAGAAAAAATATCTTTTCGCCAGTTTGGTTTACTCGCGCTTGAAATGATAGAATGTAATGGAAACTATCTTCAAACACGAATAAAGCCAGTATTGCACTTTGTTGTTTGTTTTCTATTTTAGATCGTCTATCCAATCGCCACGGTAAAACACGAGCAACCGTATCTATCTCCTTGAAAGTGTAGCACTGCTTCTTGATATCGATGAATCAATCACGGATCGGCCGTATCTTATCTAGCACAGAGATGGGTTTCCCTCCATAGGTTATCTCCTTCCATTTACATACTGGTACTAAATCGAAGTAAAGTCCAACCAGATACCAACAAATCAAAAGAAACTCCTTTTGGGAACAGATCCATTGGCCGTTCGGTTTCTCAATTGACCGAGACGCCTTACCAACTAATGAAAAACATCACGTTTCACCTACATCAACGCGAAGCGCCCTGTCTAAATATAGGCGAAATTCTTCACTAAACGGTAGAGAGCTATGTTTAAGCAATACGGCTTAGTATATTCTGTTAATCATTACCATTGAATTGTAAAGATTCGTTAAAGTTAATATACATCATGTTGTACACATCGACATTGTATAACGCCACCTTCATCTGTACCTCAAAATCATTTACACATTATCGGTGCAAATGGTGCAAAATTTTAGCTTTATTGTGAACTTCTGGCCTGTCGGTTCTGTGTTTGAGATCAGAATGACATAAGCATTTCAAATAACCTCTGGATTGACTACAGCATTATCAATTGACTCCAGTGGATCATGCGGTAGTATTCGTTTCTGCTTCATCTGGATTCATTTCATGATCAAGGCCATTTTCATAAAACGTACACATATGCGCCCCTTTGGTCCGTTGGTGACTACCGTTATTTTGCTGTGAAGCAAAGTGTGTTCGGGGAGGTGGAGCCAAAATGACTTAACTATTTATGTTTGGCAAATTCCAGAGGGAAGTTTATTCATATACTGGGAGAGTGAAGACTGATTTCTGCTATGCTCTCTTCGTCGTTGTGTTGAAATGTAAACAGCATGAGCTTCGATCGTTTGGTGATATTTTTAGCAGATGGAGCAACAGATGACACCATGGATCGCACTGCTTCATGTGAAACATATGGTAACTAAACTGCTTTCAAACACAAACAAACATGAAAACAATTCAGGACGATCAATGAACAGCAGAGTGTATCATGAGGCATGAACAAAGAATGTAGCGCAAAAGCGAATTATACTGATCAGGCACATAATAACACTAGCCCACACAGCGAGTTTTATAAATTTAATTAATCGAAAAACACGCAATTGTACAAACTATCGAGTATATATTTTCATATTCATTCTGTTTGAAACTATGCTCAATCTGCTGTATCATCGTTGACACAATGCGTTCTGCAATTGCAATTGAAGTACAATTGAATTCAATTGATGCCGAATCCACTGGAACATGACACAGCATAGTTCGAAGAAATGGGTCAATTTACATAACACTTGAGAACTGAACGCATTACGAGACAAAAAAACAGCTGATAGGAACTTTTCAAATAGAAGGATAACGCTTTAGAGGAAAATTGTCGAATATATATGCCAGTACGATTTTAGGTATTTGGTTGAAACTTTATTAGTATTTTGGGTCAGACTTGTTTTACAATTTGAATGCATTTATTGAATGACCGATAGCATTACGGTTTTGTTGTGGTTGTTATTCTGCACACCGTTATGGACTGTTTGCACTGTCGATATCTTATCTCTCGACTTGACAAGACACTGCCCTTCGCAAGCATATCCCTCTAGGCAGTGATTGGTTTGTAATCTAACCAAAAACCGTTCAGTGGACACACGATAAACGCCTTCGGGTCCAGTTTAATCGGATGTTCGGTTTTCGGATTGACCGACAGCTCGTACTTGGTGATGATTTCGAACAGACCACGTTTAACCTGCATTAGTGCGAACCGCATGCCCAAACACTGGCGTGGCCCATCACCGAATGGTATGAAGCATCCTTTCTCGCGGAACGGTTTAGTGCCACCGGTTTCGGGCGCGAAGCGGTCGGGATTGTAGCGTTCTGGTTCATCGAAACAATCAGGATCCCGATGCACCGACCAAACTGGTATCATTACGGGCATGCCACGTTCGACCGATACCTTCTTCCCTTGGTATAGCTCCAGCTCCGTCGGAATGGTGCAAACCTTCGATAGGAAGGCGGCTGGAGGCCAAAGGCGTATTGATTCTAAACATTGAATGAACAGAACAAATCATATAAGTGAACATGACATTCCTACTTGCATTGAATAACTTACCGTTCAGCACTTGATCGAGATACGGTAGCTCGAGCAACGTTTCATAATCTACCGAGCCGTTTTCATTGCGAGCGGCCAACAGTTCTTCGCGCAGTTTCGTCTGTACCTCCGGATTACGGGCCAACTCGTAAAGTGCGAAGCTCATTGCCAGGCTCGATGTCTCAAAACCGTCCACGAAAAACGACACACCATGGGCAGCCATGTCCAGCGTGTCGAGGTTCTTTTTCGACTTTAAGCTTATTAGATAGTCGAGGTAATCAGCTCGCTGTATTTTGTTCTTCTCGCGATACGCCACAGCATCTTCCATCAGTTGCGTGAAGAAATGCTCAACTGGCTTTGGGACGAACGAAATTGGTATCACTTTTTTCAATGCTGGTACGATACCGATCAATAAGAACATCAGCACGATTTGGAAGTTCGGTTCCATCAACTTTCGGCCCATTTCACGAATTTCGGGTTTATCACTGCTAAACGATTGTGCATCCGCCGCAAAGATACAGCTCGAGACGACGTCGGTCGTATACTTGGCACACATTTCCCGTGTTTCAATTGGTTGATTCATATTTCTATCAATATATTTTTGCACGCGCTGCGAGACATCTTCGATCAGCGGGAATAGAGACTTCATCTATCAGGAAAATCAAGACACATTTATCAACCTATCAGAATACCAATCAATGGAGAACAGAGCATACCCGCGATGTAGTGAAGGCTGGTGTGACTTCTGCACGCTTCTGTTTCCACTCCTCGCCTTTCAGCATAAATGGATTACGGCCAAAGATGGGATCACTCTCTTTGTTAATCGAGTCCGCGAATTCATTGTCTTGGAAGTTCTTAAAGTCTTTGATTAATACATCTTTAACCATCGTTGGGTTCAGGACCATAATCGTCGGCTGACGTCCATTGAATACGCCGACAAAATTACCACGCGTTCGGTATTTACTGAAATCAAATGTTGATATGGTCATTATTAAGCTGTCTTAACTCACCCTAAGCTACCGGTAGGCTTTGAAGCCGTTTTCCGTTGATAATTTACTTGTAAATTTCCTCAATTTCTTCGACGAATGAACGATGGCGTAGAAAAAAGCTAGGAAAGCTACCCAGCAATAGCCTTGGTGCAGGGCCCGGAACTCCACGCTTCCTCCAGTAGTTATTGTACCAGGAAAGGTATACGTAAATTAACGTGACCGCACTCACGACGAGCGTTACGGTGAGAAACATTGTGGGATGTTTCGATGTCCGCTTCGATTAAGATCCGGCTCCAAACTGAGCATACGGTGTCTGATTCCCTGGTGTAGTATCAGCTAAGTCCATGACCCACGTTCTGATACGGCAGAATGTGTGCGTAAATGCGCCTCCATCGTCTTCTAACGACGGCGGCGCGTTGAACAACACATCCACTCCAAAATCTGCCCCAACTTTTGGCACATTAATGAAGCTGTATATGTGTGAGCATTGGGGCTGTGTCATATACGAATCTCTAGACGCACCGTGGTTGAGTTAAATCAACTTCACTGATTCTCTGATCATGATTATGACTTTTCTCGTTGGGTCTAAAAAAAGCTATCTATAATTTAGGGTGTTACTATAAGCAAAGATTCCAAATACGGCACCGTATTACACCTGCTTTTACGTTATCACAAGCCTTGGCATCTTGAAAAGAAAACAACCGCATCTTGAGGAACGTTTTAATTATAATTACGTTCTAACGTTAGTTTTATATCGAAGTACTAAAATTTGGATTCTAACTATCTCTATTTCCGTTCCTTTTGAACAATTTCATGCAGCAAATAAGCGATTGCGCGTTTATGATCCATGCAGAACTGGAATCCAGTTCGTACATTGTGAAACGATTTGATCGCCAGATTTGAGCAGAAGATTGTGAGGCAGCCTCGCCTTTGTCGTTACCTTTGGGCTGAGTAAAAAAAAATAGTGATGCTTATGAGACTGTTATTAACCCTCGGTTGGGCACCCGGCGTTTACTCCTTCGTTTACCCCCGGGTACCCGGGTGCCCAACCGAGGGTTAAATTCATTTGTGACCGTCATCAACACAAATTAATTCTAAGTCATGTAGTAACCACATATTTTCTTTCAAAGAATTTAAATTATTAAATAGTCTAGTTTAAAACAATTTCATAGTTTTCCAACCTAACACACATTCCGGTATTGTTAGGCTGGTTATCTTGCACACCGTTATCGACTATTTGGACTATCAATATCTTATCTCTCGACTAGACCGCCGTTCGCATGCATATCCCTCTAGACAGTGATTGGTTTGTAATCTAACCAAAGTCCGTTCAGTGGACACACGATAAACGCCTTCGGGTCCAGTTTAATCGGATGTTCGGTTTTCGGATTGACCGACAGCTCGTACTTGGTGATGATTTCGAACAGACCACGTTTAACCTGCATCTGAGCGAAGCGCATGCCCAAACACTGGCGTGGCCCATCACCGAATGGTATGAAGCATCCTTTCTCGCGGAACGGTTTAGTGCCGCCGGTTTCAGGCGCGAAACGATCGGGATTGTAGCGTTCTGGCTCTTCGAAGCAATCAGGATCACGATGCAGTGACCAAGCGGGTATCATTACAGACATGCCACGTTCGACCGATACCTTCTTCCCAGGGGTTAGCTCCAGCTCCGTCGGAATGGTGCAAACCTTCGATAGGAAGGCGGCTGGAGGCCAAAGGCGTAGTGATTCTAAAAATTTAATGAACAGAACAAACCAAATAAGTGAACATGTCATTCCTACTTGCTAAGAATAACTTACCGTTCAGCACTTGATCGAGATACGGTAGCTCGAGCAACGTTTCATAATCTACCGAGCCGTTTTCATTGCGAGCGGCCAACAGTTCTTCGCGCAGTTTCGTCTGTACCTCCGGATTACGGGCCAACTCGTATAGTGCGAAGCTCATTCCCAGGCTCGATGTCTCAAAACCGTCCACGAAAAACGACACACCGTGGGCAGCCATGTCTAGCGTGTTAAGGCTCTTTTTCGACTTTAAGCTTATTAGATAGTCGAGGTAATCAGCTCGCTGTATTTTGTTCTTCTCGCGATACGCCACAGCATCTTCCATCAGTTGCGTGAAAAACCGCTCAACATGTTTTGGGACGATCGAAACTGGAATCATTTTCTTCAGTGATGGTAGGAAACCCACCAAAAAAAACATCAGCATGATTTGGAAGTTCGGTTCCAACAACTGCCGGCCCATTTCACGAATTTCGGGTTTATCGCTGGTGAACGATTGTGCATCCGCCGCAAAGATACAGCTCGAGACGACGTCGGTCGTATACTTGGCACATAATTCCCGTGTTTCAATTGGTTGTTTCGTATTGCTATTAATATACTTTTGGGCGCGCCGAGCGACATCCTCGATCAGCGGGAATAGAGACTTCATCTGTGAAGGAAATCATGAAACATTAACCGGTAAGTTGGTTAAAGAGTACCAATCAAACGGAAAACAGGACATACTCGCGATGTAGTGAAGGCTGGTGTGACTTCTGCACGCTTCTGTTTCCACTCCTCGCCTTTCAGCATAAATGGATTACGGCCAAAGATGGGATCACTCTCTTTGTTGACCGAGTCCGCGAATTCATTGTCTTGGAAGTTCTTAAAGTCTTTGATTAATACATCTTTAACCATCGTTGGGTTCAGGACCATAATCGTCGGCTGACGTCCATTGAATACACCGACAAAATTACCACGCGTTCGGTATTTACTGAAATCAAATGTTGATATGGTAATTATTAAGCTGTTCTAACTCACCCTAAGCTACCGGTAGGCTTTGAAGCCGTTTTCCGTTGATAATTTACTTGTAAATTTCCTCAATTTCTTCGACGAATGAACGATGGCGTAGAACAAAGCTAGGAAAGTTACCCAGCAATAGCCTTGGTGCAGGGCCCGGAACTCCACGCTTCCTCCAGTAGTTACTGTACCAGGAAAGGTATACGTAAATTAACGTGACCGCACTCACGACGAGCGTAACGGTGAGAAACATTGTGGGATGTTTCGATATCCACTTCGATTAAGATCTGGCACCAAACTGAGCACACGGTGTCTGATTCCCTGGTTTAATATCAGCTTAGTCTATGACCCCCCTTCTGATACGGCAGAATGTGTGTGTAAACCCGCCTCCATCGTCTTCTAACGAAGACAGCGCGTTAAACAACACATCAACTTCAAAATATGCCCCAACTTTTGGCACATTGATGAAGCTGCGTTTGTGTGAGCATTGGGGCTGTGGCGTATCTCTGAACGCACCGTCATTGAGTTTAATCAACATAGACCAAAAAGGCTATCTTAATATGTTTGCCGCTAGCAAACCACGACTGTTCGGTTTATCAACGGGAATGATTCACTGATCAGATGGATCGTGATTGTGACTTTTATCGTTGGGTCTAAAAAAGGCTATCTATAATTTAGGGTGTTACTATAAGCAACGATTCCAAATACGGCACCGTATTACACCTGCTTTTACGTTATCACAAGCCTTGGCATCTTGAAAAAACAACTGCACCATGAGGAATGGTTTAATTATAATTACGCTCTAACCTATAATTCTAAGATAACGACTATTTTCTTTCAAAGAATTTAAATTATTAGTTAGTCTATTTAAAAAAAAACTTCATAAATTTATTCCCAACCCAACACTACATACTACATACAATCAAATACTAACAAGTTAAAATATGTCGAGCTGTGCGCATTGAACGGTGCTTGTGTATCCGCTCAATTATCTACTTCTTATAGCCGTACCCTCTCTATGTTAAGTTATCGAAATTGTACTTGTTCTGTAACTTCCGGCGCACCAGAAGTCCCTTGATCAACCGTTTCCAGTTACCGTATACCCGTTTCTCTAGCTTCTCTTGCTCGCGACGCTCCTCTTCTTCCATCTCCTTGTACCACTCTTCGACCGCTTTCTCAGCAAACTCCTCGCAAACAACGAACCCTTCGTATACGGGAACAACGCGCATCTTGGCCATATCGAAACCCGTCAAAGCTGGTGCGCAGTCGATCTGCAGTCGTTTGCAAACCCGATTCAATCCCGGTACTATCGATGTTTCGTTGGCAGGATAGATGATTGAGAGAAAAACATAGTTTTAGTAAGCAAAAGCAAACATGTATAAGGATATTATGAAACCGTAGAGTGTGCTCTTGTATAAATACTTACACTTCAAATGGACCGTTCCCTTGGGTAGCATTTTTTCCGTAAAAAGCTCCACATTACCGTACTCGTTTCGAGGCACAACACCATTCTCGGCAGTCGGTGGATCGTATTCATCCGTTTGCCAGTGGCCGAATAGGTCGCACGGCTGATCTTTGAGCCAGTTGTTGTTCGGTCTATCGTATTTCCAACATTTGACCACCTTGTAAGCCGTTTCGAAGGCTCGCACGACGCGCCCCTGTTTGTACCACTTTTCGCGGGTTTGCAGTGTGTGTACACATTCACGCGGATAGATAGCCTCCGTGCGAATAAAGCCTAGTGGCTGCGGTTCTGCCGGGTACAGAGCTTCAAATTTGAGTAGATGACGTCGTAGAGCGTATAGGGGATGATTCTTTAGTTCACCAATAGTCTTCGGCAACGGTTTGTCCGCATCCAACTTGTTCAGCTCATTGTCTTCCGCTACATCACGCTCTGTTTTTGGACCCAAAAAGGGTGCCAATGCACGGTCAAGCCAGGGCTGCTCTACGCGCAGCATTCGGCAGGCAGTGTTCCAGTTCTGAACATATCGCGCTGTCACATCCTTCAGGTAACCATCGTTGTCCCACGCAAACACATACGAAATTGGATTCGGTGCGATCCGCTGCCATGACAAGAGAAATCGCAGATTAGAAGCATTAGTACCATTCTGAGCTCATCTATTTTGTTGCAATACTTACCACAATGTAATCCTTACAGTCAACTCTGCCGCTCATGACATCGAAGGTAATCCACCGTTGAGCCTTTTCACAGTAAAACTCAATCCAAAGATCGATCTTACCATTGTTAGCGTCCGATTGGTTCCCCGTTTTGCTTCGCCGTGGATTGGGTGATTTCTTGGTTTTGGCTGGTGCTGCTGCTTGCTTTGGGCTCTTCTTCGGTTTACGATTCGATGCTGCACCTTTCGGCATCTCAAAGTCACTATCCGTATCGTCATAGGCGGGTTTAGGCTTTTTCGTCTTTTTTCGAGATTGTTCTCTAATTGAACCGTTCAGCTTTTGTCCGGTGAACTCTGCATCGCTTTCGGAGGACGAAGAAAGGACTTTCCGATCAATCGATTTGTTGAGAACCATTTTCTCCACCATAACAACAGGAATTTTTTGATCAAGGATGGTTGAGTTAGGCACTTCTTTTTCGGGTTTTGATGCCTTACTTTCTACCTTCGAATCGATCACTTCTGCAACACCATCACCACCTTTTGGTGATTTACGACGCTTTGTAATGGCTTTCCGCTTTACAATAGCCTCCTCTGTATCTATCATCGTAATCTTGGACACAGTCTGACTTGGTTGCAATTTGTTGGATCGAGTATTCCTCTGTGTTGCCTTTGGCCCTGTAGCTAGTTTAATAGAATCTTTATCGGACGAGAACAGCTTACGTTTACGTGTCTCCGCCGGGTTACCGGTCACTTCTGAGCCATTTATTACTTTCGCACCTGAGGCTGTTTTTGGTGTATTGGACTTTCGCTTCGCAAATGGAGAAGTCCCAGGCGATGTCAACGATTTTGGCTCTGCTGTGGCGGCCGATTTCGAGCGATGAGAGCGTCTAAGGGACTTGATCTCGTCTATACCGGGAATGGCATCATCTCCACCGTCCAGCTGTGGTATGTTAAGCGTCATTAACACCTTTCGGGATGATGTTTTCGATGGAACTGGGTCTTTTTCGAGTATTATCTTACTGCCTCGAGGTGAACGTCTTGGAGCGACAGCGTTTTCCTTTCTCGCTTTATTAGACGGTTCATCCATTAGTGGTTTGACAATTTCTGCCGTTTCAGGTACGTTATGGTCATGATCAGCTTTCGCTAGATTGTGTGAGGTAAATTGTTTGTTTGATTTTAGTTGTACTATTTTCGGTTTAGGGGAATGTTTCGCTTCCTTTTTCTCAAGATTTTCTTTGATCTCACGCTCGGACATGGGACAGAGCTCACTCATTGGAGGCCGCTTTGAAGGCACATTTGCAGACAGAACCAAGCGAACCTGGGCTCCAGCGGATCGTAGACATGCTAAAAATAACAATATATAGTTGCGGCAACACTGCACCTTACGTGTGAACAGTGCTAGAGCCAACATGGAACTCACGCTGCAACCCGTCCTGGGTCCTAGCAGTTCGTGCGACGTTAGTGTGAATTCCGCCCGGAACCAATCATACAACTTTTGCAACCTCTTTTCATCCCACTTTCCCTTTGATGATAGTGCTTTGTCCTGCATGATAGATAACAACAGACCCTGCACGCGATCACTATCGACGGTATGGTTCAACCGCCGACCGATAGCAATGGCAACGAGCACACTACTCTTGTGATAGTTTAATCGATTCATTCGCTTCACCTTATTGATTTTGCGTTTGATGTACAGCTCCATCTCGATTTCCTCTCTACGTTTTCTGCGGCTCTGTGCATTGTCAAGCTCAATAGTAACCTGTAATGTACCATCCTTGTTCTCCGCCACGGTCGAATTCTCTTCGGTTTTCTGCTCACTGGTATCTCCACCATTTTCCACCTCTTCCCAATCCGAATCAGAGCTAGCATCGGCCGGTACGTTAGTTTGACCTGGCAGACCACCACCATCCGTTGCTTCACCCAGGGCCAATAGACAGGAAATGCTCTCCTTATGTTCCTGCTGCCGTTGCTGCTCTGAAGACGATTGCGAGGGATTATTCGTCGTCGATCGTTTCTCCGGTTCTTGTCGCTGCTGGTAGCTTCGCAGCAATCGCTTTGCTTCCTCCACCTTCGCCGTAAATTGATCGAGATTGTTAAAATTCATGAAATCACCGGACCGCTGGTTGATGTGACTGATCAACTCTTCCACGGCTTGCTTCGGTATCGAGGCTGGCAGTTTGCCCGTACCGGCATCATCCTCACCGTCAGAACTGTCGGATAGTCGCATGCCAGCGTTCACGTCGAAATGTGGTACTGCCAGCGGCTTCGATGTTCCAGGCTCTGCAAGGTCGTTGTTTGCTGTTTCAGTTGATTCTTTCTTATTGAAAAACGTCGATCCAAGATCCAGCTTTTCCGGGTCTACCAGATGATCGTCGCCACTACTGCTACCGGAATCGTCCTCATCATCCTCCTGCTTATTCTGCGCTTTGGCATTTGCCGTTGTTTTTCGGTTGAACTGACATTTTTGCAAAATGTCAGAAACGCTACTGTTTAGCGGAGGCTTAGCCGGGCACATTTCCTTCAGTAAATCTTTCTTGTACTGTTGATACAGCCGGTCTCGCAGTCCGGGCGACAGCCGTTTCTTTTTGCCCGCCCCGGACGCCGTTTGTCGGGCTGCGGAACCAGTGGCCGGTCTAGAACATAAAAGAGACAGGGATGTTTGTCTTAACGAAAGTCGTCTTTACCAGAGAAGCGTTTCTGCTGGTTTGGACGGTGGAAAGTTACCTTTTACGGGACGCAGTAGCCTGCTGCTGCTTCCCTTTCTTCTTTGGACTCTCTTCAAAGTCCTCCAGATCACTCTCGTCCTCGGTAACGGAGTCATCGTCGTCCTCCTCCTCGTCGGAACTGCCTGCAGTACCGCGTTTTTTGCCACCCTTTTTTCCCGGCTTCTTCGTCGGTAACCATTCGTCTTCACTGGCCGAGAAATCGCCGTCCTCCTCCTCACTCTCGGTAAGCACTTCCTCTTCTTCGCTCATATTAACAAAACAATAAAACTACGGAGTATTTAAAGTAAAAACGATACACAGGTTTTAGAACTGATCAACATGAAATTTCAGGACGCGGGATCGGCGATCTACGACACGAGGACTGCGCGCCTAAAAGCTGCCCCACATCGGATGCGGTTTTTGCGGCAGATACGGCCGTGCACGTTCACACAGCGGCCGCCGCTGCCGCCGCTGTATCTGGCAAACCTAGAGCACAGGTGTTAAGCAGCGAGAAATTAACAGTAAATTCCAGCGTAAATGGAAAATAAATGCCAAAAAACGTATACATTTTGGCATTGCACTACACTTTACGCGAGATTTACGGATTTTGTGGCACATGGATTTTGACTGGATTTATGGATATGACGGGCGACATTCGCGCGCTCGTGTAGTCGTCGCTTCAGTTCGGCCGGGTGGGACGGCGAAAGAAAATCGTGTTTGGCCAGAGGGGTGTTTTCTGGCGAAACGCACAAAAAAGGGGTAAACGGCGGGGAGCAATTCACGGCTTGTGAACGATTATTGTGATGCCGTGCTCCTCCTCAAGATAATGAATTCGAAATCGTTGGCGAATTTGCTGTGATAACGCGAAGTGCATCTCGTAGTGCGTGCGTCCGATAAAAAAAACGCAGCTGGCCCTTTTCGTACTGGTTTTAGGTAAGCGGAAATGAGGTGATTCTCGCCAACTACGGATTATCGTAGTAGCTAGGTAACATGATCTCACACAACATCACCTCGTTGCAAGTGAAAACATGATGCTCGTCGCTGTCTTTCGACCCGATTCCGTGATTTTCTAGTGTGATGGCGCAATACGGGACCGACGACACGAAAGTGGGGGTGGTAGTCGCAGTAATCGGTGAAGTAATCGCTAATGAAGTGAACCCCACGGATACGTCGTGATTCGATTTTAACCTGATGGTGCTTTGCATAACCGGATGTTTCGATAATGAAAGTGAGATGACGCGAACTCGTAAGTGGCAGGGTACGCATCGCGACCACAAATCCGCATTCCGTTTCCGCATTCGTCGTTAGACCCGTTCCGCAAGCGACGGCCGCTTAGCGTTCTTGGTAGTGTGCTTGGAATCTGTTCTGATAAGATAAACATTCCTCGCGACGCTGCCCGCGTCCTGCAACCCCGCGGAACGCTAAAGCGCAGGTGGCCTTTGCGTGTGTGTACTGTGTGTGTGTTCGCGGTATGTGCTCTGGTGTACTATCAACAAACGTGGAGGGACAACGCAGTGTCGAGTTAATATCAACAAAAGCAGGTGCAACATCGGGGGTAGTGGCCGACCTTGTGGTCATACTAGCAAGCTCAGAACCGAAAACAGCTCAACGCATAGCCCTCATCGCTCCCGTTTGTTACCGGCATGTTTGTTTGCTGCTTACCTATCCGCTTGCCGATGTCCAAGCACCATCCGTCGATTGTACTTCTTCGAGCCGGTACCTAGCAAGAGGTTCAACGTGGCTCCACCGACTCCTCTTAATCGGTATTTATGGCCACAAAAAACGTTAACCGGAGCGGAAAGCAGCTGCAGTGTGGTCTCGGTAGGGGCCCATCGATGATGGGAAAAATAATCTACTTTCACGCACGCAGTACCTTGAAGATGGCTACCTTCATGTTGTAACTTCGTCCTCGAACCTTCATGGGTGCTTCTGCCATCAGTCGGGACGCAACGGTTACTGTGACCCGCATCAAAATGAACGGCGCATTAACCGTTTGATTTTATGTCGAAGACATTCGGAACAACAGTTTATTGATTGGTACCAGTGGCGAGATATACTTAAAATAGATCGCTATAGTACACTGAAACAAATGAATTATGTGGTTGATTTTATGGATATCCACTCGTCGAAGAACACAGAAGAAATCTTTCCCTAGCACGTCTAGCTTCAACCGGCCCGCTAGTTTCCACGATTACTGTGAACCGTTGCTTGAAGAAGTTGGCTTTGTTTCGGGTTTCCGATTGCAGTCAAGGTTACTGTATGATAAATTTACGGCCAACGTCCAGCAAGCGAGCGATGGAGCGATATCGAATGGACCGAGGAAACCTAAAAAAAATGATGAAGAGGCCGCGAAGAAAGGGGAGGTGGGCAAACGTGTGAATGCTGTTTGGGCTTTAGCTCTCACGCTCCGGTGAGCTGCGGCGTAAGCCTAAGCACTGAACGTGCGACTCGCGAAATTCCCAACATCCAACTCATGGCGGCATCTTTTCACGAAGACGGCCAACGAAAGTGACGCTCGTGACGCCCCATTTGTTGATAGATGCGGAAGCATCGTCGCCACTGTAGCAGCAGCATAACACCGTTGGCCTAATGCCAATTTGGTCCGGGAACATGGCTAAACGACACATCAACCGGTGTCTTGAGCATCACAGAATGAGTTGGCGCCTGGCTATTTTCATGAGCAATCCAACGAGGCCCAGCTGCTGGGGTATCCAACTTTCGTCGGGCCGTAGTGCAACACATAATTGCAAAAGAGTGGACTACTTCGTTGGGCGTGCAAATAAAACAGAAGGGACGGAATGGGGATTGTAAGAAAGGTCAGCGACGATAGCACTTCGGCTCACGTAACGAGACCCACGGCGTGTTCGACGATCGTAGTGCAGATGAGTTGTTTGTCCGGGAAGACTAATTATTTACGCCCCTTGCACGGGCTAAACGCCGTCTTGACCTAATGAATAATGAATGATTTTTCCGACTGAGAGCGCACTCAAGCGGTTTGCCGGCCGATGGCGCCAATAGTGTTGGATTGGTTCACTATTCCTTTGTTTTCGGCGGTGGAAGCTCCCTTTAGGTGATTGAACATCGGAGGTTACTACACTAAAATAAAACCCACAGATGGATTATTTGTTGGAACAACATTGAGTCGAATACTGATTGTAATGTAACGTTTGTTAATTTAATCTCATTTTATTCGGAACCGTTGTGTGGTGTTAGTATGACATGCTGGGAATACCCTAATGGCACTAGCACTCGGTGATTCGGTGTATTTGTTTCCTCCATTAACATGTTCTAAGATTTGTTATAGAACACGCTGATGATTCATCAGCGTTGGAACGGGTCGTGCTATTAGTGTCTGTCTAGTCGTTATTGCCTTATCAATGGGAAGCGCAAATCGTAATTTGATAGAACCAGTATTGGTCAGATTGATTTACATATAACATTAGTCATAATTATTGTTTTCTCGTTATTCTCAGGATTCACAATTTAAAGGCTACCTGGATTGAGATTGCAGGGTTTTTGGCCAACCCGCAAGCGTGAGGCGAAGCGGAGGCGCCCTGTGAATGGAAAAATGTACGTGCGTGCGATGCTAAAGCTGTCGGGACACGCAACATCAACCACACCTCAAATTATACATCCATCAAGTGAAATAGCTCGAGTAACAGTGGCAACAGCAACTTTGCCACAATCGTCCGTCCATGACCAGGTACGATCGGTACGGAGTGTCGAGCGAAGCCCAGCAGAAACCATCGACACCATTGGCCACGCTAAACGGCAGTGGTGTCGGCACGATAACCAAGACAGCGACGACGATGACTGACGAGGAATCAATACTGCTAGAGCGTGCGAATGCCGAGCGCGATGAGATTTTCCAGCGCTACGATCGAGGGCGGGACAACTCCAATATCGATTCTTGGGAGGATCCTCTGTTCGAGGTGTACACACAAGCCGATCGGTATGGTTTCCTCCATCCAGAACAACCGTCCACGGATCGGGGCGCAAGTAAGCAGTCGGATAAGCACAATACAAAGATCGAGATGGAACGGGTGAAAAAGTGGGTAAAGATGCACCGATCATGGGACAGTGCGAGTACGAAAGAAAACCTCCAGCGACGCATTATGAAAGGCATCCCGGATCGAATGCGGTCTGCAATTTGGCATCAGCTGCTACAGATTAAGCAGGTCAGACGTGCCCAGCCAGGACCCGTGTACGAACAGATGCTACTACTGGCACGTCAATGCAGCCCCGATATTAGGCAGATTGATTTTGATGTCAACCGACAGTTTCGTAACCATATCTTCTACCGCGAGCGGTACAGCGTGAAGCAGACTAGCCTGTTTCGCGTACTGGCCGCATACAGTATGTACAATACGGAGGTTGGTTACTGCCAGGGCATGTCGACGGTGGCGGCCGTGCTGCTGATGTACTTCGACGAGGAAGATGCATTTTGGGCGCTGGATATTCTGCTGACCAATGCACGGTACGCTATGCACGGTCTCTATATCGTCGGGTTTCCAAAGTTGATGCGCTGTTTGGCGCACCATGATCGGATCCTGGCCAAGTGTTTGCCCAAATTGAAGAAACACCTGGATAAGCACGAGGTGCATTCCGTGCTGTATGCTTTGAAATGGTTTTTTGTCATCTTCATTGAACGGGTAGGATCGGTGCATGAAAGAAGCGTGAACCCAGGGTTTGGTACTCATTGCTCTTGTGTTTCGAATGCCGTTTTTCGTCCCCCAGATACCCTTCAGTTTATGTCTTCGAATTTGGGATATTTACATGATGTTTGGTCAACGTGTACTTACGGCAATGGCTTATACTATACTAAAGATGCACAAAGTAAAACTGCAGCGCATGAAAGATATGGACCAGATAACGGATTTCCTACAGGTAAGATCATCGCTGTGGCCCGAGTCGAACAAAAACGTAACTACCAAATCCCTTGCTTATTTTTCCAATTCTCCACTAGACGTCACTACACAAACAGTTCGGCTATGACGATGACTCTGTGATAAAGGCGTTACAAGGCTCGATGGATGAGCTTAAGCGGTTGAAGCTGCTAACGTTACAGCCGCCAACCAGCCCAAACGAACTGCCATCTTTACCCCGCGGCCACACCGTCGAACTATCGACAAACGCTATGGTGAGTGGCAGGATAGTTTTATCCGTATCTGTCGCTGCATTTGGCGGTGATTCTTTCATCATTTGCTTCCTTTTAGATTGGCCACCGAAATGAGCTGTTTAATGATCGGGAAGTGGCTCTTAAGGAGAAGATTGCTCTGTATCGTAGCGAATCGAAGAATGAGGAGGATGAACAGTACAATAATGGTAACATTAATGGAGAATATGCTCATGGCGAGGAAGAAGACGATGAGCGCACGGAGAAGGACTATGATGATATTACGGAAGATACCGTAAGCCAGATGCATACAGGTATGTTTATTGTCCTACGCTCTCATACTTGCATGCTGCATAGCTATGACTTTTATTGCTTCAAATGCTCTTCCATTACTATTTGCTGTGCTTGCTTCTTTAAGCCGTTTTTTACTGTTCGCAAATATTAGGTGATATTTTTTGCTGGCATTACTAGTAGGTAGTAATATTATCGCAATAGATGTTTAATTAAAACAGTGCAAACAAAATCGTCAAATTGCTCTGGATCATTCACTCCTTTCAACATACACTTTATGCCCATAACACTTCTGGTAACAGTTGCTCTGTACCAGCAGCAGTGCCCACCACAGTAAAATGGTTGCCACTAATGTTCATTCTTTTCTTCCTCTTCTAATATCTCGTAATGGGGTTCCCGTGCAGGCTTGATAAGATTGCCTAAACAATCGCAAATGTTCAAAGGTAATGGTGTAACCGATTGGCTTAACCTCCTCTGACATGTTACTAACAGTTTGCCTTTGAACCAAAATGATCGCTCAAGTTTAACAATGCTTTTTTCCCTTTCGTTTTGTTTTCTTTTATGTTCGATCCTCTTCGCTTTACTTCGGGACGTCGATCGGTTACCCCGGGTCACCACGTTATCCGTTGTTTTACTTGGTCATATTCAATTGAAAAACATAATGGTAATATAGGCGCCAGCACAGGTTCCCTGCGGACGATTCAGAGTTTCACAACCTTCGCTACCGGTACATCGTTGGCTACTAGTTTAAATTCCCTTGTCATCATCGATTCGATAGATGAGTATTGTGATAACGAACATATAATAGAGGAAAGCACTCGGCTGTAAAACTATAAACTGGAGCTCGAATTCCGAAGTTGCCTTAAAAGTGGCCTTCCAGAGAGATAAAAAACACTTAAAAGAAAATACTCAAATAAATAATTCTACCAACCTCGTATAGCAAATGTTGCTTGTAAAATAATGTTGGTCAGCGTATTACAGCATAGTAGCCATAGCCGCGCGAAATACACGATTTGTGTTCAGCAACGAGCTCAGTTTCGTTCGGACAGTTGTCGAGAGTAGAAGCCAAATTAGTCGTCTTGTTAAAAAAATAAAAAAAAACTCGTAAGTTTTCCATTTTCCTTGCAATAGAAGCAAATTATTAGTAATATTTGGCTATAAATTTTAATTTGGCGCCTATTTAGAAAATGTTTCGTATGGTAAAAGAATTAATCGGTCAAGTTGGAGGGATCACGATGGTTCGCCCTCAAGTGACCCGGGCGATGGAGTTCAGCAGTTCCCGAATCACACATCATCATTCCGGAAAAAGTGGGGATTGCAAACAGAAGGCATGCCAAGACCGTGCCGCGGCAGAAGTCGGCACCGACAAATCGGTGATGGTTTCGAGTCCACGTATGTGGCGTCCCTGTCCGGAACCTCCCAAACCGCGGGCCTTTAGCTGCAACGAAATGAGTATCCTGGAAATGCCGCGTCGAAAGCGAGAACCGGTGCTGAGGAAACTCAGCTGCACCTCGCCCGCCCCAAGTATGGAAGCACCGGAGTGCATCAAAATTAAGGAAGACCTCTGTATGCGGGTTCAGGTGCCGGGTTGTGGCAAGGTAAAGATTCCACCAAAATGCGACGCCCCGCTCCCTGCGAGAGACTGCAAGAGACAAATACCGCCGGTGCCTGCCTTCTCAGAAGGCTACAAGAACCCCTTCCCACCGCTACCCATATCGGAATGTTTGTGCTATGCAGCGCGCAGTGTGTGCTGAGATGTGGTTTGACGAATATTTGAAATTCCAGTGCAACGTATTACTATACTCTGCCACACTTTTGCTATGAGCAATAAAATCGGAACAAAGAGAGTATTGAATGATTTCTTATATTTTTATTAGCTTGCAATCTGCATGAACTTTGGTTAGCGTTGATGAGGTTACTTTTTTCTAGATAGTATATTGGATATCTTCAATGCATGTGTATTATCGAGCTAGGTTTGCTATAATCAATTTTATTATGTAGTTAGTCATGAAGCAGCAAATTCTTGATACAAATTGTACCAATTTGGTCATATAGTTTCGGACTTGGATGGAGGCAGTAGCATCACCAAGCACTCGCTTACCGGAACATCCGTGACATCAACCAATGACATCAGCATTACGTCGTATGACCGTACCTGTGATATATTCCGACTATCATCGGCCCACGGTGCGCATCAACAGCAGCTCAATCATCGCGATGGGCACCACCCGACGACGGTGCAGCTGCTCGATCAGCTGGCAGCCCAACTTTCCGACGAGGAGTTATCATCCATCGGAGCCGCCGTTGAGCTAATGCTGGATGGCGAAGACGTTGAAGACAGTGAAGGTATCGTAAATGGGACAGCCGGTCATCCGTCCTCCGTGCTATCACAGGTACCTATGATCGAAAACGACAGCATGAAGTGTGTGGGCGAAGGTGAATCATTGGTAACCGCAGGATGTTCTAGCCCACTGTCCGAGAATGAGGACGAGCGGCGCCAGGATGGTGCAGAACAAACTATGTACAATGGCAATGAAGAGGAAGATGAAGATGAGTTAACGGAAAAGCAGCTGTCTTATTAGGTTTTATCAGGGAAAGCGGACCCATTCACCCAATAATGTGTTTCCTTTCATACTTGTCCTTTTATTATGAACCACATCCCATTATAGCGGCCGTTGATTTACTTCTCTATGAAGCATAGTGGTTTGATCGTAACTGCGCAGTTTGCTCAAGCAGAATCGTCTCAGGTGAATGCGGTGTTTTTGTGACAAAGAAGAGTACATTCGGATTTTTCCAATTTTACCAAATGTGAATAAAAGAAGAAACTTTTGAAGTAATAAGAATCCTGAACAACGTGAGATGGTTGCTGTATGTAATTGGTTGTATTTTAAAACACGAATTGGCAGATTTTATTCACACAACATCACGTCACTCACAAGGCTACCACACAATTAATTTGCTAATTTGATAAAGGACGTAGGCTGTAAGCCTGAAAATGAACGACGAACAGTTCATGAAGTTTGATTCGTTAGAGATCGTTCCAGGTCAATGTGGGCCAGTAATTGGTCCCAGTTCACCAGTTTTCCCGTCACGCGGTAAGGCGTAAAGAAGGACACGTCGTGCTTGATATTGAGTGGTTGGATCGGTTTGCTGGGAACTGCCGATGGGTTTATCATCATCATAAAGTCAGCCACCGAGATCAGTCCAGCTTCGTTCTTTTTCAAACTGACGGAAGAGAAGAAACAATTGTTTAAATCAACGGACGTTAAATGCCATACCGCCATACTTACATTTGCAGCATTTTGTCGATTAATGCATTATCCAGTGGTAGCTTGCAGGCTTTGATGATCGTACAGAGACGCTGCGGTGTAACCCAATCGGGATTTAATGGTTCCAGGTGGTAAATGTGCTCCTTGGTACGCTCCAAATCCCACCACAGGGCACGATTAAGCTCAGCATGGATGGCCGATCGAACGAGCTCTCGATCGCACCGGTCTGGTTCACTCGATTCAGCCGAAAACATGCGACAAAGCGTAACGATTTCTTGATCGACAATGCTCTCACCAAGCAGCTCAATCAGCATATCCCGTAGCGATTCATACGTGACCGTGCTCACCACCTGCCCGTCAATCTTCATCTGCACCACCTTGCCCATGTGGCGCGCAATGTACTGCTTGTAGTGCGGCTGAAGTGCATCGCGCAGCTTCTGTACGATCTTGCCAACGTTTGAGAGAGGATATTCTTCACAGTGTTGCTCCATGAACTGCAGTGCATAGATGTCGGCATTCGTTAGCCGGAATTGATGATCCTGCAAACGGACGGCCGCACCGAGATAAAAGTGTTGTGGCCTGTAGCAAGCGGGTCGACTAGCATTACGCAGGTCCTGATTCGGAAGGAACAGTTTGCGTCGCTTGATGAACTCACCACCCCGGAATCCGGAGTTGCGGATCGGTATCTCGTATACGGAGATCGTATCGTCACTCAGGTGATAGCTAATCACGAAGAAACGATCATTGTTTTCCGGCACGTTTGAGACCATCTGTGCACCAAAGCGCAGGCTACATCGATCGTAACCGACGAACTTGCGGAAATCAATCTTCGGTTGCTTTGGTTCCAACGATAAACAATTTCCCTCGGAGTCTTCATGCGAACCCCAGCCATTGTACGGGGGCAGCTCTCGTTCGGTACGTCGGTACGGTACGAATTGTTCTCTGGAGGCATCATATCCATGGAGTGGGGTGAAGTCCTCCAAACCGTACAGCTCCCGATAGTAGCGCTCGGTGAACGGATCACAGCTCGTTAGCAAAACTCTGCGCCCATACACATTGATGCTTGCTCCGATCCGTAGATCAGCATCGCTGTAATAATCACCGTCGGTTTTTCCAATGCCTACGCAATCCGTCAGATAGCGGCCACCGCGCAAACCCCCACCAATCACGTTTAAGACCGTAACCGGGGTGCTAGCACCCATTGTGGGGAGTTGATCGAAATGGCGAGGCAATCGCCCACGCCGTAGAAACATGCCATTCGAGTCACGACCCGAATTGACCGGCATCTTCTCCTTAATCTCCATGGTATCGTCGCTGAGGTGGTAGAGCACTTCGAGCTGGTGCAGATCACCAAACACGCTCGCACGGTCGTCCCACAGTCCGTTGAAACGCAGCACTTTACGATCGTACTGCAGAAACTTTCCCAGCGTATCGATCTTGTACGCTGGTAGCTTGGCCAGCTTGGCTGAGTCTTGCTGCTTACGTAGTTCAGTGGCAGGATCGCTGCAAGGGAAACGAGCGTTGTAGTGTGACATTAAACAGAGTAGCAGCGTGCCAGTATACTTACACTGGCTGGTCGATGGCTGCTGGAACCGAGACACCTAGACGGTTGAGGAAGCGTCGCGTAAACTCATCACATCCGGTTATCGTATAGACTCGATCGAATAGCTGAACCGTATGGTTGATGTTGAGATCGAGCAGAGAGGTGAACGCACCGTCGTATGGTGGTGGTCTCGGTATGCGCTGGCGCGTTACTAAGCAACCCTGCGGGATTCCCGAGTTGAGCGTACGCGGCTCGCTCACCTGCATCGTATCGTCCTCGAGGTAGTACAAGATGCGTACTTTACGCACCTGGTACGGTAAGCGATCGACTTCGGTGAGGGCCTCCTGGAAATAGCCGTAGAAGCATAGCACCTGCCGATCGTATTCGAGCCAAGATGGTCGGGAAGGGGCGTACCGAGGGGGATATAGGGATGGTAGCTCGTACTCGGGGGAATCCGTCTCCAGCAACGGTTTCCCTCCAATCCCTGGTCGTTTGCTATCCACAAGAATGCAAACTCGGTTGCGTTGGTCGAAATGGTGCGATTTGTGGAACTTTTTGCGGCCAATCTTGAAAGGGAACGATGAGAATATTAAAGATAATCATTAGCAATTGGTTTGGTATTCCCCCTATACTTACATCCTGAAATGTGTTCCCAGGAAGGAATGGTAATCCGGAACATCGTAGCATGATGTGAAAATTCAATTTTTCTCTGTAGCGATTTCGAAAAGTGTCTCCGATGTCCGATGAGTGTCGCCCGTTTGTGGTACTAACAAACGGTTTGCTTTACCGCGTCGTGTTGCTAAGGGTCGCCGGTAGCTAGGATGCACTATGAAGGCATGCGTAGCTGCGTTCCACTGTTGTTCACGCAGCAAGCATACGAAATGGGCAAATGAAATACGCAGTCTAATTTTGCTCTTATGTTTTCTCGCTGTATTTTCTCGTTAGTGTCTTTACAGATTAAAATAAAAACGGTTCATTCCCAGCGTTGGTTCGGTGAAAAAGTAAAATCAATAACTGTACATCACAATGCCTAGATTCAGGGAAACGCGAAACAGAAGGACCTGTAGATGGGTTTTGGGTTAACTCCTAGCAAACCATCTTTAGTTCCTATCCTGCTGCCTTCCCCCGTATTTGCCACAGCAGAAAACGCTTGGCTTGGACCATGCGTAGCAGGCCTTGGCACAATTGGCAAGGTCATATTCACACGATCCATTACGAGGTCTTCTTTTTCGTCAGTTTACCGATTAAGTTCTCGATCATATTCGCATCGACCAGGCCGATGAATTTGTCTACTACCACCCCGTTGCGAAACGCCAGAATCGCCGGGACTGCCTTCACCTCGAACGTTTGCACCAACTCCGCGTTGTCGTCCACATCGACGATGGCTAGATCGATCTCCTCCGACGGTTCCAGTAGTTCCGTCATTTTCGGGGTCAGTATTTTGCATGGATCGCACCATTCCGCGTGGAAGTTGACGATCACGGGATTGTCACTGTTGATCACCTACGAAACGAAAAAGGACGTGACATGAAACGGCAATGGACGGCAAGGCAAATCGGCCGATCGGGCCCTCGACCTCGGCACATGGGTGATTCCGGCCGAGTGGTTACCTTTTGATCAAACTCGTAGTGATCTTTGATGACGAAACGCTTTGCTGCGACAGCCGAGAAGGAGAAGGTCTTGCGTATGATGCGCTCACCGAGTATGGGATTACGAAAGATACGCAGCATTGTGTTGTCCGCGTTATCGCCTGGAACATGGAAGAGATAGAGCGCAGGCGGGGGAGATGAGAGATAGTAGCGGCACTATGCGCACATGCGTTGTAAAAACCTCCGTATCCAAAGACAAATGCCGTCTCCGGGATAACCGTAATATCGCAATCTCGAACACATTATATAAATTGGCATATACCAGGAACGGTTCCGGACTCGGCAACGACTCCAATGATTCAGAAGATCGTTCCGAACGCACCGCCCAAAGCGGTCGCTGTTGTGGACTTACCTTTTCGGGATGGTTTGTTTTGAGGAATCAAACAAAGAGTGTAGCGGATAAGGACGTTTTTAGACACATAAAACGATTCGGATATCGTAGGATACTTCCGTCGGGAATCGAAACGAGGATTTAAACACTTAATCACTAGCTAACAAACTTGGGGAGAAGGTAAACTACAGAATAACGATACACGCAAGAACCGAAAAGTTTCTCGAAGCAGAAGGGGGATCCCAGAAAACTGTGAGAAGCGTTTTTCTATGGCTAGTGAGCCATAGTGAGATATTCCCATAGTGATAAGGCCCTGCTACACGGAGCGTAAACTCTAGAGGCCCTGCTACACGGAGCGTAAATTTACAAATTAAAACATTCCGTACATCGGTTGCGGTGCGTACGGATCCGTGAGGACCAAGGTATTTTAAATAGAACCTTTTAAAGGTTCCAACGGATCGGAACGTTTCACCGCGTAAAGCGGCGCGTGCGGCACGGCACATTTTGCCGCATGGTCCGCATGGATCCGCACGAACCGCACGCGTGCAGTATGTGCTGCTCAGTACAATTCGTACGCGGCGAAATGTTACGCACGCACCGCAACCGGTGTGTGGAAAGCTTTAGGCGGTGCTACACGGCGCGTAAACTTACGCGTTACGCGTTACGCGGATTCGAAACGGAAAATCGGAAAATCCACTTCATATCAAGGAAAAGAAACCCACATTCATTCGCACATAATAGCGTCTTAGGATGTGTAGGAATAAAAAAAATTGCCTATTTGTTCTAATTAATTTCTATCGCCTTGCTATCGCAACTGCTCAAACTGATTAACGATCATGGCGAGATTAGTCGATGGGATGTCCTGCTGACTTAAAATCCATCGGTTGCATCATTGCATTGATAGAGGTCCTACCAGCAGCATTACCAGTAGCAGATTGCAAGACTGACCCTTCTTAAAAAACAGCTAAACTTACAAGGTGCCCAAACAACGGGCCAGAAGTGTTTCAACTAGTGTTAAGTATTCAACAAGATCATGCCAAACGTTAGATAAGGGAGTGCATTATCGCAGGACATCAGAGACTAATTTGGACGCATCTTTGTGCACATTCATTTTCGGTGGTCCGGCAGTTCGTACCAACAATTCTTTATCATTTCCGTTTCGAGCGATAAGCCTACCGTCGCCAGTGATAACCATTTAATTCCAGCCGATAAGGTTCAATATTCGCGTGTTTTACTTTTGTTTTTGTGGTAGACAACACGTACCACTCTACGTTCCTATCAGCCAGCCGGGAGCGATGAGTCCCTCAAACGCCTTCGGCAGTGTCCTCCGACGGGTGTCCGCCGCAGCAGCAACAGTTTCAGCAATCACAGCTGGTTCAACGCGGACCCTATCTAGACGAACGCTCATCACAACCTCCTACGAAACGACGGTGCGTCGGTACATAAACATCAGCACGCTGTGTCCGCTCCATCAGACGGCAATTCTCTCGCAGGGCGCCAACATGGAGCAACGTAAACCTTTCACAGCTGATTTCTTCTTCAGACAGGTAAGCGCTTTCTTCTGCTGCTAACCGCCGTATCGATTTTTATTTATCCATCACGAAATTACTATCTGTGCCTGTGCCGTAGTTGCATGTGTATTTTTGTGCTGCGTCATGCCGCTTTGAGATCATGTAGATTACATCTCGTAGGCACGTGAACCGACATTCGAAGATCGGTTGATGCAGGCAAGTTCAAGGCAAGTTCAAGGCATTGGATATTGCACTGTTGGACGACGATTTGACGCTGATAAAAAACTGATGTTCATGCTGTAGGAATGAGATAAACCGATAAAGAGAAAGTAGAAACTGGCTGTGGCTACGACGTCGGTGACAAAAGCCGGCGCAATAAATAATGTCGCGGAATCAACATATTATCCCACTAGTCCGTGTTAATTTTTATCGCTTTGGTGTATTCTCGTTTTAGCTGTTTGATGAACAATCGCACACGTATTCATACCTGCTGGCGGATATTGCCTCCAAGGAGGCCATCCTGATCGATCCCGTGCTGGAGCAGGCTACGAGGGATGCCAAGCTGATCGAGGAATTGGGGTTCACGCTCAAGTTTGCTCGTAAGTGACGACTGAAAACGATCCACAAGGTGACACGAAATACGATTATTTCCCGTGATTTGTTCTATAGTGAACACCCATATGCATGCCGACCATGTCACCGGTACCGGGTACTTGAAGCAGCTGTTGCCAGGAACACTGAGCGTGATTTCGAAAAACAGCGGTGCAAAAGCAGATCGTCATCTGGTAGACAATGAGACGGTGAAGTTCGGTCGCCATGAGTTACGGGCCCTCTGCACACCGGGCCACACCAACGGTTGCATGACGTTCGTGGTTGAGGAGCAGGGATGCGCCTTCACGGGAGATACGCTGCTTATTCGTGGCTGCGGTCGTACCGATTTCCAGGAGGGTGATTCCCGTACACTTTACCGTTCCGTTCACGATCGTATCTTTACCTTACCAGACAACTTCCGGCTGTTTCCGGCGCACGATTACAAGTGAGTATGCTGTGGTTTTATGGTGTGGACCTGATAGTCATTCGCAATCCCTGGTATTGTATCGTTCCAGAGGAAACATGGAGACAACGGTGGCCGAGGAGAAGCGCTACAATCCCCGACTGACGAAGGACATTGAGGCGTTCGTTGAACTGATGGGTAACCTGAACTTGCCCTATCCGAAAATGATTGGTAAGAGTGGAATGATTGAACGACATAGTACACTGTTATAAACCATCTTACGATTGATCGATTCATTTTGTCTACAACAAATTCAGATAAAGCTGTGCCAGCCAACCGTGAATGTGGACTCTTCGACATCCCCAAGGAGTCTTAAAGGAGGGCGTAGCAAGAGCGGCAGTGAAGCAGAAGTATTACCGTTGATGTAAAGTACAGAAGGATAATGGATATAACGCGGGTTGTTATTGACTTTTATACAATTTTTAAATCAATCTTTACCGGACGATTGCAATAGCATAACCGAAGCTGAAACCTTGTCCAATGCATTCGGGCTTTTTCTTGTGCCAGCACTTATAAAAGCATTACATAGAAAAGCTTGAAATTGATGCTTTATAATCGATTTAATTCTTTGATCACGTGTTCAACAACCCTAATGTTCAAACATAAATTAGCTTCAACGTTGTTCGTGTTCAGCCGGCTCTTCGGTTGTTTTCCGTTGGTCATTGGTTTGTGTTCTGCTTAAAGTTGATGGAATAGGAACCGCTCTGCGGATCTTGCTGCATCTGGAAGTTCTGCGTCGATAGACCGAAAGGTCGCAGTATCAAGTTGCCCAGGTCCTTCAGTTTGCCCATCATTTCCTCCTTTAGCCGCTCGTTACGCTCCGCTATCTTTGGTGGCAACCGCACCTGTGCTCCCCTGGCCTCGCCGTTACCCGGATCTAGCTCCAACACCTTCCGGAAATCTTCTAAGCTTTCGTCCAGCTTGTCAGTCTCTTCGTGCAGATTGGCTCGCCTATGGAGAGAGAGGATTCCCGGGATTAGGTCTAGCAAGTTCGATCTGACGTGGAACATGGAACATACCTTAACAGTGCTTTCAAGTATTTTGGATTATACTCGAGCGCTTTATTGCAATCGTCGATGGCAGAAGGTTTGCAGTTTAGTTTGGACTTGGCGGCAGCCCGGTTCGCGTACAGAATTGCGCGTTCTTCTTTGCTATCGAGTGGACATACTCGCAACGCGCTAGTGTAAATGATAGCTGATTGCTGGTGTTCACCTCGCTTGAACAGCTCGTTGCCCTGCAGTTTGAGTTCTTCCGCCTTCGCCCGGTTCGTCGTTTTTTGTTGCTCCGTCAGTCCCGTCTCGTAATCTCGCTGTGAATCTTCATCGACGAAATCATCTGCTTCGTCCCCGGACGTCGCGGCTTCCTTCCCGGCAGCACTGACGTGTTCCGTCGTTTGCTCACAGTCCGCAAACTCCTCCGTGTCCGATTCCGGGGGTTTTTTAAGCGACAATCCCGTCACCTTCTCGATCACCTCGTCAACGTATCGCTCGTTTTTACTCTGAGCGTCCTCAAACTGTTCATCGTCGCTTTTGGAAGTATCCGCTGCCGCAGGTGCTGTGCTAGCTTGGCTCATTGGAAATCTTTTATTGCTTAATTCGCTGCACAAAAACTAAAAACTGAAAACTGGATTTCCAATTTTCCGATTTTCCCTTTTTCTCAGTCTTTTTTGACGTTTGAGCAAACAATCGTTTAGGCCGCTCCACACGAAGCGTAAACTCAACGCACAAACTGGACGACAACCCTGGAAATCGTGTAAAATCGTTTATAGGATCGGCGGAGTTGGAAAATGAGCGGAAAGATAAACGGATGTGCTCCTTTTGTGATTTTTAACGATAGAGTGAGTGAGTTTAATCATTTTCTTTCATAAATGCAAACTAATTTTACACGTTTCCGTTTCACAAGTTGACACTTCGTCTGGAACGGCCTTTTGTGATTTAACCCTTGACGTTTAGCCAAACGAAAACAATCGATGATCGTCGAATCGATGAATTGAAAAGACTTCATCTTTAAAAAAAAAACAGTACTCTCTTCAAAGGACCTAATAATTGCTCAATATCAAAAGGAAATCAAGGCCATTTCAACTAGCAACACTCTAATTTGACGCCAGGCAGATGGTTGGCTCGAAGGAAAACTCCTTTTCGAACGAATTGATTTGATGGTCTCGTGAAACGGCAGGTTCATGTTTAAATTTTTTGAGATTTTTTCTCTTTTTATTGTTCACCTTTTGTATTACATTTAAAAACACTTCCATTGCATATCCGTAACATCTGCCTCGCCGGCATTCGGCTCACACCCGATCGCCCGCTCGTCGACTTTCTCACTGTAATCCACGTGTCTCTTTTTCCATCTATTCAGACCGTCCAGGCGGTCACAACACGGTTTAACGATTTGATCTCGTTTCCCCAAAAGCCGCACTGGTTAGTAGCATTCAAATTCCTTCCCATTTCCGTCGATTTTAGTTCTCTTGTCGGTATTTCCTTCCACGTAATCGTTCTTTCTCTCTTCCGTCTGGCTCCGAGCGGTCCCAACCAAACACTCACGGTCGGTATGAAGCGATTGCGATCAGTCTAGATTGGACGAAGGAAACACACGAATTTCATCCCGATCGATGGTTCAGTGTGTTTCTACTAGGTTCGTTGTTGTTGTTCGCCATAATCATGCTTCCGGTCTTCCTAACTTTTTCAGCTCGCGATCAGTGACTATCAGTAGCGCCGGTGCAATGGATGCAACGGATCGATTAAAATATGAACGCGGACAACAAGTTTTTAGCACCAGATCTTGTCCTTTCTCGTCCCTAAAACCATTTGTTTTCCATCCTCGCTTCGTGTGCTCATCTTTCTTCCCCAACAATGATACGTACGCATTTCCATGTGTATAGCTCGTCCACCGTCCGTTAGCCGTCTATAGTCCTCTTATGGGTTTGCAAACCCCTGTAGCACGTGGTTATTGTACCTACTCTCCTCTTCCACCCCTGCCAATCCCAAATGTACTAGCTGTATTGTACGATAGACGTGAAATAGATTTTTTTGTTTGTTTTGTACACTGTTACCGTTCAGGATTAATGTGTGAGAAATGTATTTGCTTTGGAAAATACAGAAATCCATGTAAAAAGCGTACGGAGTTCGTTCACCAACCGTTCAAAACCGTCGTTACACCACAGGTCCCGCGCTGCGTTTTCTTGCGTTTTTCAACTCAAATCCTGCACGCTCTCCGGCACTGGTCCGGCAGTTTAGTCTTGATCATTATGTTCCATTACGCATCTCTGCTAGCTTGTGCCTCCTAAACTACATGCTGCCTACATGCACCGCGTAGTATCGCGATTCGTCCCACTCCTGTGCCTCATTCATCAAGTCATCCTCCCTCCTGCTGATTAATCACTCCTCCACACTACACCCTTCTGCATTTAACTGTTACCATTGTTTTTGGGATGTTTTTTTTTTTGCTTTTTCTATGATGCCTACTCGTCCGCGAAACATCGACGATAACGTTGGGTGATAGGTTTCACGTGGAATGTACGCGTGGGCTTTGGTTATGGATTTCCATTCTTTGCTTTGCCAACAACAACAGGACGTTACAAATTTGCAAATTGGTTTGTGTTGATTACCGCTCGCGAGTGGGAGTGCGCGATGCGTGATTAAAGCGCTAGCCATCAATCGGGATCGATCGGGATGAGGAAGATGAAGATATGGTTGCAGTAGCACGAAGCGATCGGGTGATTATTGTTCTTGCTATACGGCTTGCTATGGCGGTTTGTTGGCGGTATGCTTATCTATGCTTTCTATATAGACGGTGGGTCTGCTCTGAACCGGGACTTTATGGATATCAATAATAAACTATGAGTACACTATGGTTTACCATGAAAGTGGGAAAACAGAAAAGCATAAACACGCTAACGGAACCACATCCATTGGTTCACGGGTTGCCGTGGCAGGGACACAGTGGATCAGCCGGGTTTCACACACCTTCGTACATCGTACACATCTACGTACACACAAAGTATGATCTCCCTTTCTCTCTCTCTCTCTCTCTCTCTCTCTCTCTCTCTCTCTCTCTCTCTCAACACGAACCTATCGATCATCTAATCTTTATTCTAGTTTTTGTGGTTTGTCGATAGAATTTTTTGTTGCGCATTCTGCATGTCCGCTTTGTAACGGATTTCGAGAGTTGTGATCGAGCGTTAGAGCCTCGATGTAGGATTTGTTTTTCTTTCCAAATTTCCACCGATTTGATGAATGTCGAAACCGATCGCCATTGCGTTCCCCTCTTGGGTGAGGATAATGAGATCGGCAAAAAGTTTTTCAACGATTTCGTCTGTGCGACTTCGACCGATGTTCTATTCTGATAATGGTTGATGATAGCGCGCTTTGTACAATCGATTATGGACTGCCCAGCTAGAAGGTCGCTAGGGTGAAGGTAACATTTAACGAACTAAAACATAACATCTACTCATCTCACGTGCTACGGTGTGGTTTGCTGTTTCTATTTCCAATCAGGCCTCGTGTGGCCCGTTACGGCTTCCGGCCGCTTGTATTGTTGATGGGGCTTGTGTGTGTTTGGGTATGTAACGCATTACGAGTGGGTTAGTTTGCTTTATGATCCGTGAACCGGCGATATGTGCACCGTCCATCCAGACAGACAGACGGACGGCCATGTTCGACAGTGTTGATGCCGACAGCTATAGTGGAGTAGTGTCTGCGACAGGACCAACCGAGGCTACCGCCTGAACGTGTCTATGTCCGTCGTTGCCGCAGACCTCCCCGTTTCCCGTACTGTTCCTATTTGTGTTTTCGTTTGTTTTGTTCAG
>NC_064874.1:39734402-39839402 GCF_943734745.1 Anopheles darlingi
CGCCGGTTACGAGTATTCGTTTGCAATGTTGCAGAGAAACACAGTGGTGTGTATATCTGACCGATTTTAATTGAACCGTCTTCAAATGGTAGTCACGGTTTGTACTCCATTGGCTCTAAAAAGCTCAAAGCTCAAAGCAATGTCTTTTAAACCACCGATCCCTCTCTCCCTCTCGCTCTGTCTTTTTGTTTCAGCAATTTAATGTTCCTCTAAAACAATACTCGAAAAGTGTAACCCACGACAGACATGCATCAGCGGAAGAGCTCTTAAAAGGTGCCGCGGTTGCATTTACCACGAGCGCGCCTGCAGTTGGGATTCGTGCCATGTGTACGTCTCTCGTGTACCGTGCCGGGCGGTACTGAGCTGAGTGATCATTCGACACGCGGTGACGACAACGGCGACGACGACGAAGACGTGCTTTTATCGATATCACCCGGGGGAACGGCTTTATAATCATATCACACAAATGATAAAATGTACTGCAAAGTAGTCATTCCATCGTACCATTCCTATTCCCCGGGGCAGGGAAAGAGGGATGCTGGAAGAGGCCACATTAAACTCATCTCAAACCACGTCCTCGAATAACGTTCGTTGCATGACGTACGACCGGAGTGGCTTCCGAGCAGCGTCGTTGCAACGGTTGGTGCATCAGAGGAAGAGCGCGTGCTTCTCAGACCTCTGACGTCTAGCGTGTGTCACGGCGCGTACACGCGTACACACACACACACACACACACACAACACGGTGGATTATGGCCATGGGGGCCATGTTACCAGTCTGCACGAGTGACGACATGCCGTTAAGAATGATGCCGGAATGGATCGATGGTTTTTCGGTGAAGATGATGATGATGATGATGATGACGGTGACAACGCCCCGGCAAACCGACAAATGGCGGACGGCTGTCAATGGCGGTGATGGCCTGTGCGGGCGCGCTGACGTTACATCCTCGCTGGAATGCAATGCACTTGAAGTGCATACCGACCGTCCGACCGACCTGCCTGCTTGGTGCATTACTTTCAACCTTCTCCTTCGGTCCAGCTGCCCCTCGAAGGTATCCAAGGAGATGTGCCACTCGAGAGACGAGTGGCCACTGCTGCGTAGCGGCCGCTTGGCGACCCCATACCCCCGTACCCCGGAAACCGGAGCGCGTTCCTGCGCTACAGTCAGTCCATGGTCCAGGGAATGTGAGCCATGGACGCCGAGGGACGTCGAGGATGTGGAGTGCGAGCGAAGCAGCAACCTACAAACTCTCACCACTATCAGCCTACAAATTATGTTCTCTCATAGCACCGCGTAACCAATGGTAACGGCAAGCTGGACTGGATGGAGCTATCCGCTGCTATCCGTCCACCGTGTGGCTTCCCCCATCGTTATCAGCACATCAGAGTGTTCTGGTGCTGGTTTCACAAGCATCATATGACTTGCCGCTGCACTTGTCCATCCGCTTCCACCACACTCTAGGTTGCATTCGGAACCACCTTTGACCTTTCGCATTGGCAGACATCCGTGCTACCCGGGACTACCCGGGAAGAAGCGGAAAGCACTGAGCGAACATATGACCGTTTGCTCTTTGCGGGTGACGTGTAATGAATGGAAAACCTCATCCAAAGGTTCATTTCAGGTTATGTTTTTTTTTCATGATTTTTAAGGTTCAACTATTTTGATTGCAGCAAACGGGTAGCAAACTGGCTGGTCGGTATGCGGTGAGACCTGTTTTGGTTGCAATCATTTAATTAATGTGACGCTAATAGGACGGTATATTCAAGAAATGGTTTGCTAGTGCACACCGCATTCGAGAAAGAGCGGATTCAGTCATTTTTAACAATACTGTTACGTCATTACGACAGGTACTTTCAGTGTTATTCAGTGACGGAGACGGAGTACAGCTAAATAGCACCTCCTCCAGGTTGAAAACAAGTTTCATGCTAGATTTGCCATTTTAAGTACTAGAAAATCCAAACTATATGGCATTTGATGGTCTTAATGAATATTTTAATATGTGGCTATAATAAAAAAAATAAAATAGATTGCGTTATTCACCTAAGACGTCTTTTCCGTTCCTTCTAAAAGGATAGGAAAATGGAATCGCACTACCTTAGTGCTTCAATTGTTGAGACGTCAAAATTCAACAGATTTCCATGAGAAACATTACAATAGAAAGAGAGGAAGCTTTACTTTATCGCCTTCTAACAGAAATGAACAGAGAAACATGTGTCGCGAACGGCCCAGAGTTGGGTTGACCATATCAAAAGACATTCACATGCTGATTGTTCAAGATCATTAGCGACCAGAAAAGATGTCCGATTTTTTGATGAGCAAAGGCGATTTGATGATTAAGGCGCAGGAAAATGCTTCTACAAAGTTAATAACAGCGAAATATGGACAAGAATTTGCTAAAAGAACTTGATTTTGGTCTGACTAGAAAATGATCGCATCGATCGGGTTGTCGAATGAATAACGGCGTAGAAGCTTATGCTAGTTGGATAAATTGACCCAACATAAATTGGATCGGATTTGATGAGATGAAATAATGCATCTGGTGAGCTTTTCCACACCATCTAAGCATTCAAATACAGTGGTGCAACTATTATTTCTGGAGAATACTTTTCCTAGTGACACGTTGTATAGAACTTTTAAGCCAACAGAATACTGAACTATTAGTAGTGTGCAAAGATGTGGCATTGTAATTTTTCTTGGTGTGCTGGAAAGTTCACTATAATGTCCGAATATGCATCAAAATGAACGAATTATTATTGTACCCTTAGTCAAAAACAGGAAAGTTTGTTAAAAAAATGGACTTTTTGAAATGTTTTGCTTGAAACTTAAAGACTTGAAGTTAGAATTTTCGTTATTTTTACAACAAAGCGAAGATACAGCAGTAAACACGACAGGTCATAGATACTGATCATCGAAAACAGTATCATGAGCGAAGGAAACACCGTGCACGGTCACACCATATCATCAGCATCAGCATTACTGGGCACATTGATTTGCATTCCTTTCCCTTTAAGAAGATTGCATTGCGTCCACCACGCCTGCTGGCAAACTTGGGGTATCGGGGAAGGGCTCGTCGGTGTACGCCAGTGTGCAGCGTCACATTCCATATTCTGACAGATTCGTTTTTGAGGTCCCAGTCTCGGTGACTGATAGTTCGGTCAGTGGTTTACCACAACCAAACCAGAAGCGTATCCGGATGCCCCGAGTAACTCTACACGGAGTGTTGCGAGCGCACACGGTAGAGTAGATCGTTCCAGCGTCGTCCTCGAACGCTGTGGTCCGCCTGGCTTGGTGTTATTCTCGGTGCTCTCCGCTTGACCATCATCATGGGCAGCCCGGCGTAACTAAACTAACTTTCTGCAGAATTCCTCCAGCGATCTACTCGCAACATCGCGACGAAAACCGACGGTACGGTCAACGGGCGTTGGTGAGGAAGCGGTGCTTAGCTTGCACGGTACAAGGGATGGCGGACATGGAGGGCATGGAGACATTGATTTTACTCAATCCACCGTAACGCAGACTTGGCCTCCGTCCGTGGTCCGCTCGGTCCGTGGTCTGCCGGTGACACACTCGTTATAATGCTTGCGGCTGTTTTCATGTGGAAATGTTTGGAAAACTTTCCACCTACATGCTGCTGCCCTGGTGAGTATGGCGGGCAGAAGACGGAGATGACGCGTGAAGAGGAGGGTGGGAACGTTAACGCTTTTCCGGTTTGTTGGCGTAAAATTGTGCAACCCTCGGGCACTGGCAGGAGTTGCATGAGTGTACGCGTGTGTGTGTGAATATGAGAGAAGAATGGTATTTTGTCGGTGTTCGAACGAAATACTGATGCAAACGATAGTCAAGCGGAACCATGGGCTAATGGGGGTGGTTGCAAACAGGAAACTAACACGCCGACAAGTGACCAAGTCAAGCGATGGGATGCGAAATATCATGCCCGGAATTCCTCTGTTGGCGTATGTGATAATGAAGCACCAAAGCGTCTCTGCGGTATGCCTAGGTGTGTTGAACAAAATGTATAGCTGTTATCCAGCCTAGGTGTGTTGAAATGTGATTTAGCTGAAGGTTGAGGTTGGATTATTAAAAAAGATCTCCAATGTGCTACTTGAAATTAACAAGGCTGAAGAATTTAACAAAATTTAGCTTTGTAGTTGGTTGACGTAAAATATGGTTGCTATGTAAGATGGTTATGTGCAAGACAAGAGAAATCATATTTCGAACTGGATAGAGCGATCGCGAATGACATACGATCGCCTTATCTTCGCCTACGGTAATTGAGAGAGAATCTGTTCCAAACATCCTCATTCAATTTTCAGAGCTTCATCGTTCGAAATCTAGAGCAATTATTTACCATTCCAAGTATTTCAAATAGTAAATAGAAAGATTTAATACAGGTGGCTTTATTAATTAAATTTGATTAAAAATGACTGAACAGCGCGACACCTCGTTGAATAAATCCGTAATAAAACTGAAATGAACCAGATCCGGTTGGATTTTTTTTTATAACATTTTTAAAATGGCTTCTGTATCCTTTGTTCTCTTTGAACATTAACTTCAACATAATGGTTTACGGTGGTGAGATGTGCATCTATGGGCTAAGTTCACAAGTATCAAATATGCATCAGTTGTGAAAATAGTCTTCAACGATCTACCGTAGTTCAACCGGATGCTGGTTGATAGTCAAAAGCCAGGACAAGGAAGGTGTTAAAATAAAACCATATCATAAAAAAACTACATCACCATGATTTGGTTGTGATTCGGATGCTGTAGGGTTATATCACGAGCTATCCTAATGTTAAGTCCAACGACCTTTCCTTCCTTTAAGGCCAAGAACCATCTCTGCAAAAGATGTGACCATAAAACTATGTTTATCAACGCGTTCGACACGTTCCGTTTGTGGCCAAATAGATCCGCAACGTGTAATCCTTCACTGGGGTTAGCGGCAGTATTCCCTGTTTGCATCTCGTTCATATGCTAATCAACGCTTACCGACGTTCGTACGGTGTACGAACAGGCGTACGTGTCCTTGTGATAAATGCGATTGTTGGCCAATCCATTCCAATCCAGTCCTATCGGTTGCCCGGGTCGCCGTCCATCCTTCCATGGCCAACAATCCGCATGTAATTCGTCTTTTCTACTTGCACCGCAGAACTGCACGTCTCTGGGTTGGGAGCATGTGCAAGTGCATGTGCGAGCTCCAGCTCCAGCATGTCCACGTAGTGCGTCCTTGCACACATGCACACACACACACAAGCACGAATGCATAAAATATGTTTATTGAACTTGATTTGCAACCATTGCTTACGCCAGCGCCGGAACAGCGAGCTTTATTGTTTTGTCGAGATCTGTTCGTCTCGCTCGCTGCTCCTCCTTACCTTGCTCCCTTTGTTTCGCCTCCGGACGGTCTCCGGGGAGCAAGACACCAAAAAGGGATGTTAAGAAATGCGGCGAACCATAAAACTATGTGTCGCGTATTAAAGTCAGTGTCGTAATAAAAGATGATACGGTACGGTGCCCGCCCAACGATGGCGACGACGATGCCGGCGAAAACACCGGCAGCGGTCGACACCGAAGGGAACGAATGATGATGGGCACTGATGTTGTTATCCTGTGAGCTAAGACGCCATAGCCAACGGGGCGATAAACTTCCGAGTATCCAGTTCACAAAGGATATCGTAAAGAGTATCGCACTACACACGCGATTCGTACGAATGCGCGGAACCATCCCGTCGTGTGGCGTCTTAATAGCCGAGATACTTTAATTACCAACAGATTCCTCAGCCATTGCCGAGGATTGAAGCGATCCCGGACGGAGACTGACTCCCCTAGTCCGGGAAGGGGTGCGCGAATGACTTCTAATTTGCTAACATTGGCCCAGAGCACAATTATTAGCTCGATTAGTTCCCGGTATCCACTGTCTAGTGGAGATATAGATTGGTTGGTGCTCGCCCATCGAGCATTGTAACTATCATCGTATGCTGTCGCCTGCTTTGATGGAGTGCAGTACACACGGTGTTATTAATTGGGCCATTGCTATCCATCCATCCATCGAAGAAGGCGAACCAGTGTTGTGCGAGCGGATTACGAGGAAACACACAAGGACACAGCGAGAGAACAGAACAGAGCGGACAGATGTAGGTTTAACTTTTTCAACAAAGTTGTATTGTATTGGTTCTTTGCGTCTGTTGCACTGCACTGCACTGACCCGAAAATGTGCTTAGAAACCTTCGTGAGACGCCGTGAGACGCCGTGAGACTGCACTCCCGGAGGAAGGTTGCTGCTGCTGCTGCTGATGTTGGTCTGGCTGAACTCTGAGATGTATTTACATTGCCAGCTGGCCGGTTACCCGCCGCACGGTGGCGGCGTGCTGTGTGTTGTGTTGTCGAGCGAATCAAGCGACGGCTCTGGGAATTCTGGGTTTTGTAGAAAAAGTTTCCATTTCACGCCGTGTCGTGTGGGGGATGTGGAATGTGTTGAGGGTTTTGTTTTGGGTGCTAGTGGTGGTGGTGGTGAGGATTGGACTTAGTGGTGGTGGAGGACGACCGGGCTGGCGACGACGCTCTTGACGACCGGGACCGGGTGCACAGAGTGGACGATCGGGGACGAGTGCACGACGGTCTTGTGGACCAGCGGAGCGTGGTGGACGACCGGGGCGTGGTGGACGACCGGGGCGTGGTGCACAACCGGGAGAGCCTTCACGACCGGGGTATGGACGGCAACAACTGGTGCCGAGTGGACGGCCACAGTCTTGACGACCGGAGCGTGGTGCACGACGTGCCTGCGGAAGGGGGTGTATGAGGGTTTTTGGTGGAGTGGTGAGTGTTAGGAAGCTCTCGTGTGATTGGACGACTGCACGGGTCGGCACCGGACACTTACGACGAGGAGTGGCTCACGGCAACCGGGGCAGCGTGGACGACCGGGACGGAGTGGACGGCTGGGACCACGAGTCCGGGGGCGGCGGCAGCGACGGCCAGAACGGCGGCAAGAACGAACTGTAACAAATAGGACGAACACACAGACACACATGCATGAGAATCCCCGTGTACCGAATCCGTAATCCGTAATCCAGATATGCTTCAAACGGAACCAGCCCAATTGCACGATCCTCGCTTCCTCCGGCGGAAGCAGCTACGTACCAGCTTGTACATGTTGATGGGTTTTTGGGGGGGATTTCAACGAAGAACGAAGAACGAACGGTTTGTAACACTTGTTTTGGTGCAGTAGACACAATTGACTGATGATCGTTCGGACCTGCGGCCAGCTTTTATACTCAAAGTTCTTCGCTTCGCCGCACGACGACGACGATGGCGACGATGGCGACGACGACGACGACGACGCGTCCTTCCAGTTAGCTATCTACCACCACCACCACCATTGCCACAACCGGCAGCAGCAGCAACACCAGTATGAGCATCACAGCATCAGCTCACCGCTGTCAGCATACGCCTTGGCGGAAGTGAGACCGACTACCCGAGAGTGCCCGAGAGTTGCCTTTCATTCACTCTCAGCGCCTTCTGAGTCCGCAAGTGCCTACCACGATCAGCAACGCACACACGACGGCACGAGAAGCCTTCAGCGCGGGGATCAAGTTGAACTCGATTTCGCGTGTCAAGTGGCAAGCGAGCGCACCCCTTTTCCTACCCTTCCTGACTTTCCTACCGTCCACACGCGATCACCGTGTCGTCGTCTCGTGATGTCTGCCCTCGCCGGCGTTTGGAGCTGGCGGTGCGTATTGGGCTCGACTCGATCGACTCGCGTTCCCTTCGCTCGCTCTTTACGCGACATATCCGCAACATCGTTGTTGCAGAACCTTCCCGGGTTGCCGTCCGGTCCTGAGACACCCTCGAGCCATCGTCAACTCTCCCCCCCCCCTTAAACGTGATGTTTTGGTGGCATCTCGCTCGTTCCAACGAGCTCGGAGTCCCCGCTCCTCCCCCCCACCAGGTTATCAACTCCTTTCCGCGTCACGACCCTGATCACATTGGACCTTCCGATTCCATCTCCTTTCAATGAACGCAGCGTTACAAGATGTTACAAGAGGTTCTCGCTTGGCGCACCTTGTCTCTTCCTTTCCTCTCTTCTGTCCGCCAGTGCCGTGGGTGTCGAAGGGCCATGGGAACGTACATAGTAGTAGTACCGAGTGTGCGCGTGTGTGTGTGTGTGGGGTCATGTCATACAGGGGGGTTCAAAGGAACAAACCTTTAAGCTTTAGCCTTTGGTGGGGAACACGATTGACAGCACCTGACCTGATCGAGAGGGCCGAGGAGAGGGCAGTGCGGTTGCGTGGTGCGGCTGCCATGTACGAGGTGTCGCGGTATGTGGTTTTGCTTTTTTTTTCGCGTACGCACGCACCATAACCGCCTTGTGATCGCGGTGAAGCACGATCACGATCACGAAAAAAAAACGAAAGAAACGAGAACCCAGCTGCGTATTTCCGCGTTCTAGGCTGGCACGGGTCAGGTAAGGGGTCGACTGAAGCGAGTTTTCGTTTCCCATTCCGTAACAACAGGCCAACAGGCGCCGACGACGGTGTTAGTGATGCGTGTTCGCTGGTCGAGCTGCTCCGATTGAAGCATTAAATTCTAACCAACCGAAACTTGCTCCACTCATAGTGCGCACTCCAATCTAACCAACCCGGTAGGTTGGTCAGTTAATGGCGTCTTAGGTGTTGGCGGTGAGCGGTGAGCGGATATATGGCCACCGCGGAATGATACAGTGCGTGCAGTGGAGCCGTTACGGAGCGAATTTTAATTCACTATTAGAATTGACGGCAGAGGTAGAGGTATCAGTTGTATAAATGGACAATTTATTGATGTAATAATTAATACGCGTGAGTATCGAAGATTTTTTACGATTCTTTATCGATATTTTGATGAAAACAAACACGTCACAGGTCGCGAAGGTGCTTTCAAAATGGTAACGAAACGATGCGGAATGTAGACAGTTGAAAAATAATAGCTATATTATTAGCAGCGATGTGTGTTAGAAACTAACAGTTTCGCAGACAAGACAGGATACTTTTTGTGAATTTGACTTAGTAAGTAAGTATGTAAGCTCCTCATTCTTAGAGATAAGTCGATTGTAAATAATATACACTATTACGAGGTCCTGTTATGCATTCTTTTTTTACTGTAATAGACAAGGAATGGTATAGTTAGCTGCTCTTAATAACTCTGACATTAAAACAAATCTGCAATTTTTCTAAAACAAAATATTCCAGGCAAACTCAAATGATTTTTCTGCTACATATTCGACTTCCGAAGTATAAATTGATGTTTTTATTAAATTGAAACTACTGCACGGGTTGATGCTTGATCATCAGCGTGTGAGCATACTGCAGCTGCGTATGATTGACCATTCGAATCGCTTATATTGGTCTAATTTCGAAAATTAACACCTTCAATATCCTTTTTTTTGAAAAGACAAATTAATGATTTACAAAAGTGTTTAAACTATAGCGAGTTTCTTCTGTAAGACTAAAATCATAAGCCAACATCTGTAAGTCTTTGTCTATAAGCCAATGTAAAGGAGCGTGGTCATGATAGCAGCTTTCATGGTCTGTCATTTGTCGAGTTGTGAAATTTAATATACGCTCAACGGTTATTTTGAAGGTTCTTAACGTAAAGTTGCTATCATGGTCCGGCACCTTAACGTCCATTAAAGACCCATTCGGAACGGATATGGTCTAGAACAGCTATCTCGCCGATTGCGCGGTTCGTGTGATGGGATTTTAATTTTCCCAGAAGAACTAACGCTTAACACCGTCACCGCTCAGCGCCGAACGCGTGAGCTGCTTGCAGGTGATAATCAAAACCCTATACCGTAACCGTGCCTGACAGTCGCCGATCGATCGACTCGCAATCACAATAATCAAACGCTGCAATCGGCTCATTACAGCGTTACAACGTTACCGCTCATTGGCCACAAACCGCACGCACGACTCGCACGACACGCACCAAGACGTCAACGGTGGTGATGGTGGTGCCCAAAATAAAAAAAGACAAAACACAAAACAAAAAAAAACCTGTCCAACCGCCCAGAGAGCCCTGGGACCTTCCAGCATCAATCCGTCGTCGAGTCAGCTGATTGATTGCCGCGTGAGAAACGTGTTTTTTTTTCATACATACGTGGGGTGGGGGCGCGTGCGCGCGCGTTCGCAACACAGGGCTCAGGGGCCAGGCCGGGTCAGGTGAGGTATAATTTTTATTGCTCTTGAACTACCGCTTCGAGAACCAGCTCATTTCGTCCACTAAAGCCGGTCCCGCGCCGGAACGAGTGACCGAGCGAGCGAGCGCCTTTGGAGAGCCTCTGGCAGGCCTTCGATTGCCAATCCGAACGAATCCGAACGCGCGTTCAATGTCAACCCACAGAAGCTGCCGCTGCCGGTATCTGCTCGGCTCTGCTCTCCAGTAGGATATGATAAGGCGTTAGGCGAGTGGCTAAAGGCTGGAGGCTGTTACGAAGGTTCCGGCCATATTTTTGTTGTTGTAACATGAACACTTGATCACTCAACACTTGGCTATAATCGGTAGCCCCACTGGCACTGCCACTGGATCCCATATTTAGGCCAAGTAGGCTACGATTTCTGGTTCCTTTCCGCAGCTCAAAGCTCAAGGTGGACGCACAACTAGCGTCCAAGTAGCACTCGACTGGAGACGAGCAGCGCTGCGCTGTAGGATATATCCAATTAGCGGCGACTCTGCGGGACCAGAAATTGGCCAAAAAATGAAGCGTATCTGCACGCCAATGACACCATCTGATCTTGACGACGCGTCGCCGATGGTCTACGCCGATGGCCTCATCGCCGATCTTCTCTCGACGGTGGGTTTATAGATTTTTGCATTTTCGACTTCCTGTCGAGCGGCGAACCGCATCCCATCCCTTGGCACCACGGTGTGCGTGCAGCCCGCTGTTGGTCGACGCCGCAGGGCACTAAGGAACGCGGTGGTTCAAGGTTTACGATGCGAACCTCGACTGCAGACTCGCCGGCGGACCTCAATACAGGAGGTAGCAAAAAAGGGGAAACAGGTGAAGGCAGGCCAAGTGAGCCAAAAAATCTTCACCATCCCGCGAGGTCAATGATGGATCGTAAATCGATCGACCTCCGGACTTCCAGATCCAGCTGCCGGAATCGATTCGTTGGACGTTTTTTTTTTGCAATAAATCCAAAATAAAATGCTCCTCACAGCTCGGCAGCCAGATGGTGAGCATGGCTGGCACCAGATACGTGGTACGTTAATCGTTAATCGTGGCCGCTGGAGAGCGCCACGCTCGCCATGGCATGTGGTCAAGATAAATGAGTAAATTGTGACCTCACTCTCTCCCTTGGCTGGTGCTGGTGCGCCCAGTGTGGACCACCGATGATTAAGCGGGATAAACAATTTAAACGGCCGGCCACGTGCCCCGTCCGTGGTCATAATGGATCGACGACGAAAATACCTATCAGCAAAACAATTGTAAAGTCAGGACGGCGCCTGGAAAAGGCTGGACCGTGGAGCAGCAGCATACAAAATGGGCCTCTGACAGCATCGTCGGCCAGCAAAACATAACAATGTGCTGGCGCGATAATTGAGCGATTAATTTTGCGTGTAAATGGCACGCGGCACCGGACCACTCCTCTCTCACTCCGGTATGGTCACGGTCTGCATTCGTCGGATGTTTGTGGCCAGATCCAGGGGGGGCCACGGGCCTTTACGGTGCGGTACGAGTGCATTGTAGAGTGAGTGAGTGATTGAATTGGGAATTTGCATTGTAAAATGTGGTCGCTCCCCAGGTCAGATTCCAGATTCCAGGTCACGGCTCGCGATGTCCCTGAGCTCGATCGATACTCGGTCCGGTGAACCTCACTAGGTCCTAGAGACGACTCGCTGGTGTCTCGTTGACCCATCCGAACCGATGGCACGTGTTCTTGAACTCTGATAATTGCCGATCCAGCGTTCCGATGATGATGGTGGCCTAGGCACCGAAGGCGGTAAGAACCTTAATCGTTGGGCATCGACGGTGGATCGCGCGATCATGCTGTAGGAGCGGGCCAAGGACCGTCTGCCGCTTCTCCGTGACTCCTGCGACAGAACTCGCCACTGCACCTCTGTTTTGAGGTCATCTTCGGTGCAGCGCGCGGCCCGACGAGACGGTGAAAAATAATTAAAACAGGTACAACGGACCCAGCCAGCCGCGGACGAGGAAGCATAAGTTTGTCGATGTCGATGGTTCATGTTCGCTGCCAGCCAGATACATGGCAAATACACATGTCGCCCCCCCCCGGGGGCACACCACATTGGTCTGCGGTCGTGGATCGTGGAGTCGATCAGTGCCGTCGATCGTGGTGCAACCACCAACGTCGCACCAACATCTCAATGTTTTCCTCTTGTTCGAGGTACCCCACCGAGGCGGCGAGGGTTATCCGGACGGGTTTTCGGTCAACCTTTTGCCCAGCCGCCGTTGCTGCTTGTCCCTCCGTTTGGCGTTGTGTTGACGCGTTCGTGGAGGTTTCGAGTACCAGTGTCGTTTGTCCGCCGATCTACATACCTGCTAATGATGTGCCGAGAGTGAGCTGTGGCTCACGTTTCACTATTCGCAGGGAGCCTGGCCTCCGATCTGGTTGACGGATCTCGGGCTGCGATCTCATAATTTAGGTCGTAAGCGGGTCAGATTTCTGGTTAGAGCTGGTCATGGCTGGACCACAATCAAGGGTATACACTCCATCCCCCCCCATTCCGGTGGGCCGTGAAATCTATTTTTGAGCTTTTAAGTCTCTCTCTCTCTTTCTCTGCATTGCACTGCATTGCGTCGAGCTGAAGCCCTAGATCAGTTCTGTGGTGTGGTGGTTAGGATCGGATGCTAGTGCGTTCTGATTCGGATGTGCTAGTAATCCAACCTCCGTGCACTAAGCACAGTAACACGGTAGGAGGCTTAGTGGTGTAACTGTGGCGATTGCTTGCGACATACTCCGACTAGCCTACGCACGCGTGACACACGCGTTAACCCTGATCGATGGTGCTGATCGTGGGCTCACCAAAAAGGTGGGAAATGCTGTCTGCACAGCGATCACTAGCGTGTAGCAGACCAACCAGAACGATACCCCCGAACCTATTGCACCACACGCGTAGTGCTGTGGTAGTGCTCCAGTTCTATTCTTGAAAAAAAAAGGTCTCAAACAACGACTCCTATCGAGTGCGACCAACGGAAGGATTGCGACACCTGTGGTCCACTACGATTGCAGTTGATGCACCAGCAGCAGCAGCAGCAGCAGTAGCCTCCATGCCTTGTGGTGGATGCCCTTTAGCCGCAATGGGAGCAACCGATTTGCTTCGTTGCTGAAGAAGCTGACCGTCTGCATTCGGCCGAGGTCGAGTGGAAGGAACACGATCCCATAATGTAAATGTCAAGTGACACAACAAACCGCCGTCGCCGCCGCCACCACCACCAGCCGTGAGGTTGAGTTACGCAGATTCTGATGTACAACCCCTCAACCGCTTGGCTTTCCCTCATATGCAGTGTCGTGGATCGTGGCACACCGGATTCCCTTCGAATCGGTGAGCCCTGTGTTCGTGCGCCGGAAGGACGATCTCATAAAACACGATTCTAGATGTATTACCGTCCGTCCGTCCATCTGTCCGTCCCGTTTGCTGGCTGGCTGGTGGTGGTGATCTCGTTCCTTCCTCGGGCACGGTATCTCATTACCGTAATGACAGCATTAATTCATTCGCTCGATCAGTGCGTGCGTTGGGTTGCTCGATTCGATCATCGACCATCGCACCACCGCACCGTACTGTGGCTGGGTTGAACGGTTCACTATCTTCGCCATGTTACGTCGATTCGACCTTGCGCGAGAGAGCGCGGTTGTCGTACACAACGCACGCGCAATGATGATGATGATGATGGTCAGCAGCCGGCACAACAGTTCATCTGATCTGGAGCAGCGAGTCCGACCTTGCGACCTTGCGTGCGCTTTATCGTGTGGCCATCGCGCTCCGGCCGGCGTTCTTCCCTGTTCCTCATTCATTTACGGCAGCCTGTCCGAGCGAGGCCACCATCAGGTCGGTCCGCAGCATCAGCGCAAAAAGGTTGAACGAATCGAGGCAAAAGCCGCGAAAACACTGGGCCCTGCGGACCTGCGGGGCAGCAGCCTTGTGGTGCGAGCGCGCGCGACAGGTTGCCCCTCTGTGTCGCTTTTGCGCGAGGCTCTCGGACTCCTTATTTATGCGTCGCTGCACTTAAGCTGTCGTTGAAATGTGATATTGCTTGCAGGCTCGCTCGCTAGCTCGCTCGCTCGGACGCACGGCCTCATCAGACCAGACCAGTCGACCAGATTGTTATTACCGGCCATAATCGTAAAGCCGGTTCTTTGCTCCTCCGACCACGGCACCCACCACGGGTGACCACGCATGCTGACTAATGCTCGAGCTCTCGAGCCCTGCGCGACCACCGATGGCGGCTGCATCTGGGAATGCAACAGCAAACGGCGTCCAGCGAACGGCGAGTGTTATGCAATATACAGCAGTGCCGTGCGATCATCGACATCATCTCGACTTTCGCTTTCGGCCGACTCGTGGCGTGACTACGACGACTCAAGATCACTCGACACTCGGACGGCTGCCCTCCTCTTCGAGCGTCACCACGGGATTGGAGTACAAGTTCATGAGCACTAGCCACCACCACCACCACCACCACCTGGAGCTGGACATTAGAATTTTAAATTCAATTACGCGCGATGGCGTCGTGTCGTGTCGTGTCGCCGGCAGAGAACACTTCCATCGGCAGCTTACTGCGGAGCCTTTGAGACCCTTGGGCAACCCCTGGTGTGGTGGAGAGGGAGTTCTAATGAGAAACGAAATAAGATGTGACATAAAGCGATGCGATGGTGGGCCATTAGGATTGACGTTGATCGTGTTGAGAGTTGAAGGATAGCATAGAGCGTGGACTTGGGCTTTTGCCAATTCTGGGTACTGATGCACACCGATCGTGCACACCGACTAGCTCCTAGGGAGTTTCACCAATTCCTGGTCCCCGCGAAGAGGAAGCATAGAGTGGAATGTGCCGTCGCGATGCCATGCCATGGTATGTTGGAGGTTGTGTCTTATGGTTAGTGCTTAACGTCCGGTAAGATTGGTGCTTTATTATAAACGTTCGATACATCGCGGCATTAATCGTTAGGTTAGCTTTGTTGGTGTTAGTAAATTACTTGCAAGCAGGTTAAATAAGTTTCTTTAAGCAATCTACTATTTGAAATAGGCTTTACCGTACTGTTTGACGTTTGGTACACATTATACTGGAATACTCCGAACAATGTAGCAGGCAAATTGTGAATGTAAAGCCTGTAATCGTTAGAATCTGGCCATACACAATAGGTTGTATTTTGGAAAGGTGTTATTTTGTTGGATTTTTAAGCCTTTAAGGAGAATTGATACACATTGATGAAAATTATTCGTTAGTTTTTTTTAAATGAATTTTTCAAACTTTTTTTTGCCATCACCGCAACATTTATGCCCAGTATTGTAGGTAACCTCATTGCCCTCCTACTGCAACTAGTTTTGATACGTTTCTGATAAATTTCTTAAGTTTCCCTTTGATTACTGTCCAACAAAAATCGATAGAACGAAACTCCAGACAATTTGGTGGATTGACAGCTTTTACTATGAAATCAATCTAGAAGAAATCGAAAAATTAACGCCACAGTTGCTATAAGGTCAGCTAAATGAGATCAAACTTAAGGGATGTACAAAAACCCTTTTCTATAGAACTTGTTCTTTACAGAAATTTCGAATGAACGTTGCCCCCAAGGTGAAGACATTTTTGTTGCCACAGTTTCATATCCCAAATCATTTCCATTATGATTGGAAAAGTCAAATTCGTTCCTGGTAGTTTAAATTTGTTTTCTTGGTCAAGATGCATTTTTTCAGCATGTGTTTGATTCATCGTCCATCAAAATACAAAATCATTTTTTTGCATCCAGTCTTATCTGGTTTTGATAGTGAATATTCAGAATTTTTCACCTTTCGCGTCTCATAAGCGATATGTTTTGAAGCTGAACTTCAATTCTGACAAGCTTTTTGCCTTTGAATTGAATTTTTGCTTTTTGAATCTTAATCATCGATCATCAAGAGCTGGCGCCTACCATCGATCATCGAGGGCTGGCGCACCCCCAAAAATTGAACAATTCTTTAAAACCTATTTCCAATTTCCAGCAACTCACAATATTTCATTGCCTAACCCGTTGCCCTACGGTGTCTTTTACTATTGCGACTGCGAACGTACATCGTACTTACGCTGGGGTCTAGAGTTAGGAAGGAACCCTACCTCTCGCATAAGCGCGAGATGATTGGTTTGTTTTTGGAGGTTCCTCTTTGATCAATTTTCGTGCTACACGACTCCAACCCGATTCGGGGGCTCCCTGGGTGGGGGGGTTGGTCTGACTGTCCGTTGTAGGTTGTTCCACTCGATGTGCTTCGGTGGACCGGTAGACGGTAGGTAGTAACCTTGAAAGCGAAGCTGTCTGGCTGTTGGTTCTTCGCTTTATCCATCGGGGATGATTGAACGAGTCTCGACAGATGGCCCCATGGCAGCTGCGTGGCCCAACCATGGGTCGCGTTCGTAATCGTAACCTTCACCGATCATGCTGTTATGATTCGGTTTCGGTGTTTCTCTGCCGCTTCCGGTTCGTCGCTGGTGCTGCTAACGCCATAGTGCAACGCCGTGCTTTAAATGAAGCGTTCAAAGTGTTCCGTCGAGTGGTGGTGATGGTGGTGGGCTCGACTTTGATTAGGTTGGCTGCCAGAGCGACGAACTTTTGCGTGACTATGATGTTCTTCCGGAATAGCGGAAGTGTTTTAATTCTCGATTCTCAAAAACTACCCAAAAGAACGCAACACCGTACTGTGTTGCGATGGACATAACTTCGCTTTTATTTACATTCCAGCTCGCTTTTCTATTTGGCGATTGCTGGAGGGGCTTGCAACAGTAAAAAAAAACGAATTAAAGTTGCGGACAAACTCAATCAAAACAATACGAATTGAACCATCTCGAGCCAAACAATTCAATACATATTCATACTACAGTGACAGCTTGCGTGTGTGTGTTTGCGCGCGCGCCTTGTGCCATGATTGTAGGGAATAGTTTTGCCACCAACGATTGTAAAATGTAGATGGCTGCCTTCGTTTGCCACGTTCTTATCACATCCGGACTGTAGACGAAACGGAGAGCATGAAAGACCAGCAGTAAGTTTATCCGGTTCACACAAGAGCATTCCCGGAAAGGGGTTTCCCATGCTTCTTCCTCCGTTCGCTCAATGACGCAACGTTAAAAGTTGCCGGGCGGTACCCGGGACACCTCCGGAGTTTTATACGGCAATAAAGTATTAAAAGTAGTTTTTGATTTGCCTTTGAAGATTCTTGCTTAGTTCCGTTCTGGCCTGTGGTCCGTATCGTGATATCCACGGAATGGACGGCACCGTAGATCACATTGGGCTGGACAGCGCCGTAAAGATCCTGCATTGGCTTTTCAGCTTTTCTTTCGTTGGTATTTGTACGGCAAAGTAAAAACACCATCAAACACTTGAAATGGTCACCGGAACGCATCAAAGTGTTGCGAGTTTTGTTACAGAACTTTCTTCATACTATTTCCAAAGTTTGATTTGTATCAGATTTGTGTTTATGTATGAAATTTCGCATGCATCGTACTGTTGTAGCACCGCATAGTTCAAAACTAATCATTTCCGATTGGATAGTCGTCGTGCTATTGACATTGCTCTGCTCATACCGAGACAAATTGTTGGTAGTGCTTAATATTATCGAACACTGAGGAATTCTGGCTTTCAATACAGAATTATCCTTTTGGCATTTACTCGCCATTTTTAGCTTGCTTTAGGAAAAAAATGCGAGTCATTTATAATTGTCCAAAATCGAGCATTTTCAATTATTTTTAGAGAAGAAAACCGTCTCGAATTCATAAAACATATGTAAAGAGTATAATAGGCATTAAATGACATATTGTGTAAAAATTGGTTTAGTAAATTCCGTTCGGTAGAGGAATCTTCTGTGGCAGGTTAAGACCGCTCGTCGGTTGTAGCGCCGGATAAGTAAGTAAGTAAGTAAATTCCGTTCTTGAAAAAAATTCGCTCTAAGATGAGTTATGTTCATGCCATCCGAGTGAAGATGATAATGAAGAAATCAGGAATCAAGATGAAATAAGGTATTAATCGAGGCAGATCTTTATCTATCAGTGAATTAAGGTTTAAAGGTTGAAAATAACAAATAATAGGCAAGCATCGTATAAAGAGACCACTTTAACGCTTATTTGCATTTTACGTAATGAAATCGAACACTTTCTGAGCAAATCATCATAGATATTTAAAGCTGCATTATTTATGATAGTAACAATAGAAAAGGATCACGATCAAAATCTGATGATTCACTCCAAACGACCCCAAAAGGTGATATTTATCTAAAGAAGATTTTCTGTCAGCTTCTATTCCATGCGAATCATGAAGATGCCAGAATGAAGTGAAAAGATTATAGAACAAAATGAGGTAAATATCATTGATTTACCTACACCCTAAGCATTTGGAAAATGTAATTTATTCTCGATTAAAAAAATAGTGCATTGAATTATGAATCTACCTAATAGTATATTGAACTTTGGGGCACTCTGGTTTAAAAACAGCAATCACAGTGTGCTTTTCGTTACTTGCTGTGTTGAGTAGTATCGGCAACTATGTGTAAGTATGGGATTACAATGTACATCGACAATCCTGAAAGATTCATTTACCAAAACTTATCTGCATTTGCATTATCTCTCAGCAGTGACACGATATAATACGTTCGTATGTAACATGCCCGACTGTAGCATTTGTTGGCTTGTGGCCCTTTGATCCACTGTCAGCAACACAAAACCCATCACCGCACAGTATAAACGGAACGGTATTGCCACCAAGCAAGCAATTAATTAGCTCCATTTCAACGCAGTTGGTGGTGCATCCGATGCGACTTCACAGCAGAAGAAGCTGTGAAAGCGGTTGAAATGATATTCTTTCCAACATGGTTCGCTACATCGACTGTGCAGCGGAAGCTGCTGCGTTGCGCTGCACGCCATCTCCTCGCTCGTCGGCCCCGAACGTACTAGCATCTTATATTGCAATTGATGTAGTACTCCCTGGAGGTATGAGAAGAGATGACGAAGAAATAGAGAGAGAGAAAGAGAAAGCGCGCGCTCGAGAGCTGTTGGGCTTACCGTTTACCGACCGTTTTTCCCTTCCCCGCAACCCCCCCCCGTTCGCTGCAGTTTCTGCTCAAAGCTCAAGCGTCCCGGTGTAGCACGGCGGGATTGAAACACACTGTTTATTTGCTCATCGTAACCGATGACAAATCAAATGCATAACGAGCATCTCCCCAGTGGCGCACAACCATTGGATCTGCATCAAGCGCCACTCGGTTTCCTCTGGTCCTGGTCGTCGTCCCGCGGACGAAGCATCGGATAGAAGTTGGTGTGCTGCCGTGCCATAACGTATGGTGGCTGTGCAACCATCATGTACCCAGCATCGCATCACGCCTGCTACCGATATTATGATGCGGGGTACCAGGGGGGTGCGCCATGGATACACCGGCGGGACCGGGCATGCAGTGAAATGGTGCAAAGCATGGATGGATGGATAGATGGATGGATGGAAAAACGGTGAAGTTGGTGCCAATGGAAATACATCACAGGACACACAAAAAACGGAGTGAAAATCGTTTATGGCATAGAGCGTGATAGTGAGTGAGGCAGTGGCAGTGGCAGAAGGCGACTAGTAGCGGGATATAGTAGAGCTGGCAGAGCCGGAGCCCAGCCAAGCGGTGTATCGGGAAATTGCAATTTTCCTTGTCACAAAAGTACGCCTCACTGGTCCAGAAGCACACTGGGCCGGGATCGAAGGCGGCGGCTACGAACACTGTAGCCGTTTGAAGAGTGAAATAGTCACAGAGAGTGAGGGGTGGCGGTGGTGGTGGTGGGTTGTTAGACATTCCTTCGTTGCTACTGTGTACTACGGCCTTACCTAGGCCACAGACACAGGGATTGTGCTGCACTCCTGTGTCTGGGATGGTGCAGGGATTGATATTGAACTTGAAAAAGCGCAAGCAAAAGCACAGCCACACACATACACACACACACACATACGGACCCACAAAGTCTCTCTACCGCTACAACCGCTGCCCCCGGGCTCAACGCCACAACTCATCGGCAGCCACACGCCGAGACAGAGTGGTTAGTTGTTCGTCTTATCTTTTTAAGTTGTACAGACCACTCGGACCGAGACCGAGACCGAGACCGAGAGCTTCCCTCCGGCGACTAGACCCCGCTACTGTCTCCTTCCTGTCTGCCTGCATGCCTGCCTGCCAGCGCTGGTAAGTAGTGGTAAGCGATTATGTCGCATCGCAAAGGCGATAGATAGGTTCAGGATTCTTTTTCTTCCTATCTGTCGCCTTTTGGTCGTCTGCCCAACAGCAGCCATGCATTTGTGGAGTTGTTGAGTTCCGGTTCGAGCGAAGCTTTTTTTTCTTCATCTTTTCTGTTGCAATTCTCCCCCTTAATACCGCGCTCGACCATCGGTCGGTCGATCGTTCTCATCCTCATTTTGTCTCTATTGCGACAAATTATTCGCACAAGCTTCGTAGCATCGTTCGCTGGACGCTGGACGCTGGACGGGGTCAGCTCGTGTGGCGCTAAGTGATAGTTGCCTCTCTCTGGTGACAGCTGGCCCGGTGGAATGGACAGCAACATATATGCCCGAGAACCGAGCGTGTGGAAATCAGTTTGCTATTGTTGGATTGCAACGTTTGCCCACCCTACGGTCTACGCTCGATGATTTCAGCAGAGCTTCAAGGCTGACGACGAAGTGACCATTCCCTGGAATCGGATATGCGGTTCTCCACAGAAACTCCATCCCCTGTGTGTGTGTTTGTGGTTTACAGGGATCGCATCCCATCGGTTCGAGTCGCAAGCTGCACTGTGGGTGCGCTCCGGTTCCTATAGAGCCGTTTCCAGTAATTATTTCATTGGATTTCTCCATGGAGGCCGTCCCCTTTGAACTATCTCATGGTTGCCATGCCGGGCGTTGGCAACAGTGTGCTTTTCACCCAATCGGTTCGCTCGTTATGGCCGGAAGATATGGTTCCCTTTTGTGGTTTGTTTCTTATTGCTTGGCCGGTTGAAGGATGGCAGGACCGGTCAGCGTGATTCCGGTCATACCGTCGAGGCATCCTGCTGTGCACTTAAAACCGTTGGCTTGGCTAGTTCAAGGAAAAACACGCATAATATGATATGCATTTGTGCTTGAACTATCGTTGCTGCCAACTGGTAAGAGAGGAGCAGGAATGAAGAATTCAAATAAATGGTCCGGTAATAAACAAAGCTTGAGGGCTTCGGGCGTGCGTTAGATACTAACTTCCTGTTAATTTGATAAAGGGATTGTTTCTGCGCTGCTCACATCGGTATCGAAGAAATAATCGATAGCGTGTTTGAATGTCTAAACAACTGATCGCATATCATCTTTAATTAAGCATCTTCAGGCCAGTGCATTGTTACGCGAGCGAAAGAATCAGTATTTATTGATGCAATCCGTGCTTTTTATCAACACCAGCAATTCTACTGATCTCAGTGGTTATACAATTAACCAATAAGGGTATTATGAACACAGAGGACTACGGCTATGTGATTAGAATATGAACAGATATTGGTATCGATCATTTCGGCTATTTATTCTCACTCAACTAATGTAAGGAACCACAAGAAAATTACAAGCGCCACTCATGGAATTATAGAGATTTGAAAAAAATAGTAGCATTTTTAAAGCAATAATGCAAACATTTGTGTTTTGAAGAATGCTTTGTTTCCAAGAGAAAATTAAGTTTAAAAGAATGTACAAGGAGTTTGATTGCGAATTGCCGGACAATCGGCCCGTAGTGTTACCCGTGAAACATAACACGCTAACATTCATTCCACCAGCGCACTATTCGCTGCTTCCGGTGGTCAGGCTCTGGTATCGATATCGTTCGCCGATCAATGATAAGTCACCGTCACCGAGCCGCTAGCATAAAAATTCCTATCATCGCCGGCTTCCGGTATGTTCATTCAATTAAAATCACCAACACCGTTCTCCCTTCGCCCCAAAAACCGGTTTCCCGTTGGCCGGGCCGGACGGTCATTAAATTTTACTAACCATTAGCAAACGCTTAAAACGCGACGCCATTAGTAGTGCCATGCAATGACTCTACAATATTTCATCAGATTAGGAAACGATCGACGAGCACTGTTGGGGTTACCGCGATACATATACACACGCACGCAAGTGTGAGTGAAGCCGTCGAGTAGCGATTAATTGGCTGCATAAAAAAGGCATAAATTTATCGTGGCCACCGGTGGCCACCGGTCCGGTACGGTGTCTGTATAGTCCTTGAACCCTTGTACGGGTGTATACATCGTTCCAGGAAATGTGTCGTTCCTGCCGGTGACGTAGCAGCTTATCAATTGTCGAATCCTATATAGGAAAAAAAAAAACATGCAGCTGATGATACCAGCTTCAGTGGTGGTTCAGAGTGCAAGAAGCTCTTGACGCGCGAGGTTACGATCCGGAACGCAACGGACCAATACCCCCGGGGAAAAGTCATTTAGCTGTGCGAGCTACTGGCTGGATCCCACGCTGTACCTGACGCGATTTCTTTAATGAATGTCAACTGGCAAAAGGTCGCAACGAGGACCGCCTGTGTCGGTCGGTCTGTTACCGGTGCAATATCTTGTCGGCTTCGGAAGCCACGCCACGCCGTCACGCGTTTGACTTTGCACTAATGAAGATGTAGCCCTGCGTCGGTGCTGCCGTAGCCTGCACTGCTTGTGCACTTACTCTACCCTTCGCAAACGTGTCTCCGGGAGAGTTGATTTCAGCGAAAGAAATAAAAATGGACGACAGACAGCTTCTGTCCTGTCAAAGGGCAAACAATGTTCGAGCAGACCCAGCTTATGAAGTAAAATATGAAACCAATCACTGTGCGAATACGATCACCGTGCTGGGTGCGCGCTTGTCTGGTGCAAGTTTCCCAGCGGAAAGGTAACCGGAGACTTTACGTCACGCTACACACCCGTCTTCCCGTCGCTAGGTAACCCTAAGCCAACTGGAAGCAGCATTCAAAGAACCAACAACAAAATGGCGAAGAGCAATCCGAGTACACTGGAAGGAGCGTCGTACGGTGGTGGGCGCGATATTGAACAGAGGACCAGGACTTTCATGTCAGGACGCTGTCAGAACGCTGCCCTCTCCCATCGAGCCCTTCGATCCGATCGCCCTCCCGTTCCGTTCCGTTCGCGATGCGATGGAAATCCTTTTTGGCCGGAAAGCTCGCTTCCCGGTGGTGCCGCCGCTCTATTCCCGGAAGCGCTAGTCGCCGATCTACGCGGTAATGCGGCTGCAACCGCACGACGGACGTATCGGACGAAGTGCGCCATGGGAAACTTTGACAGTTCGCACAGCTTGTTCGAACGAACATCAGGATCGGTGATGGTGGTGTATGGTGGGGGGCAAAGCCGCGCTTCCACTCAATTGCCGGTGTCGGTATAAGGTTACCTGTGCGACCTTTTCCAGGAATTGAAGCTACGATTTTACAACCGATAGTTCAAGGGCGGAGCCGGGTGTTCCAACTAGACGACAGAAATGAAGAAGTCACATCCGGATCGGCGACCTGCAGGCGACACTTGCAGCTCTCGGTGGTACCAAAAATAAAACTCCCCAAACAGCCTGATGCTGATCCAGCTGTTGAATTCGAGCAGCTCGTCGCAGTGGCCGATGCGCACAAAAACCTCGCTAATAGTTTCCGACATTATGGTCGGCCCGGTCGCCATTTTGATAACACAGCCACCCCCCCCCCCCACTCCTCTTTCCAGCCCACTGCTGGGAATGTGTTATAATTGTAAGTGTCCACATGGTTTTACCCAGTGAAGTGCAAAGAAGCGAGTGACGAGGAATGCATTAGGACAAACTCTGTGTGTGTGTGTGTGTGTGGCTTGGGGCTAAAAATAAAATACGTTCCACCTCGCTCCTTCCGTCTACCGAAAAATTGGTCACAGCTTGGCTCAAAGATAGTGTGCTTTTTAGTGTTTGGTTTTGGTACTGCGAAAAGGATGCGCTTTGGGTAGCGGGTGGGTAGCGGGTGGTGAGGCGGTTCAGTTCAGCTCCAGCTGACGCGGGCTGCTGTACCGGTACATGACAGGAATGATAGAGTGATTTCATGATTGTACCAAGCGGCACCACCAGCAACACCAGCAACGGTGCTGATGGTGGTTGATGTTTGAAGCCCGCTCCGAGAAGGAGCGCACCTCGGTAGCGCCGGGGCCGGGCCGGGCCGGGGTTGGTCCGGTACTCTGTCCAAAACAGCTTCCTCCCTCTCTCTCTCTCTCTCTCTGATGCACTCAGCTGCTGAAAAGCTGCTTTCTTCGCGCACACCGCACGGACAGCCGCATCGAACAACAATGACTTTTCCTCGTGCTTGAGAAAACTGTTATCAAGCTCCTTCTTCCGCTCAAATCAGCTTCTCACGCGGCGGCGGTGGTGGCGGCGGACACTACCACGAAGCTTGTTCCTTCTTATTATGATCCCCGCTGTACCTCGTCCCCCGTTAGTTTCAATTTTATTTTCTCCTGTTTTTTCTCTCTCTCTTTCTCGCACTACCAGTCGAAACTTGATATAGCAGGTTGCAGGAGGATGGGTGAAGGGAACAAAAAAAAAACGCATCCACCGCACACACCGCAGCAACATGATGCTGCTGTCGGCCGGGGGACTCCAAGGAAGGCGTCCTCTGGAAGAGATACGGTACGTGGCGAAGAGCGAAAATAGAGTTTTTCCTCGCACACCGACCGACACCCCGGGGGGGAAGTGATGAACAAATAAAAATATTTGCCGGAAGATAAAAAGCGTCAAACTTCTTGGCAAATGTTGCCATTCCCCCTTGCTGAGCCCTCGCTGCTGAATTCCCATGGAATAATGGCCGAAGGCGGGATGGCTTGCTGGGATGATTTGAAAGCTCGTTTGTGCTCGGCTTTAGTGTTCCTTCCTCTAGGAACCGTTTGTGGTAGTCAATTGTGATTTGAGTGGAGTTGAAAAGGACTCAAACCAAAGGAACCATTGAACCGTAATGAGGCGAAGAACGATGATGCGTTATTCTGCGAGAAACATTATTACGCATATTGCGATGCAACAATGCATCAGCATGTATTCTGCCATCTCTACCAATACGGGGTACACCGTCGGCATAACATCGGCCTTCGTGTGTTGGCGGATTGTGGTACATTTTACATTGCCAACATATTGCTGCTCGCACCGGAATGCAATCAATGTGCCCCCTCACAACCCATGTACCGGTGGTGTGTGTGTGTGTGGCTGAGATGGGGTTGATAGAACAAGAGCTTTGGAATGGCAAAGGGGGAACAGCCATCCTCGTGCCCTTCCTGGACATCGGGCTGCTCGGGCTTGGCTTTTGCCAATCATTCTTGACATTTTTCGCACTGCACGAGCTCGTGGCTGGCGTGCTGGCCTGCCGCTACGGTGAACATAAGAATGTCACATCCTGGAAAGATCCGTTCGAATGACCAGGAATGGATACGGGGAAAAATCGAAACGCAAGAAGAGGAGGATGAGAGAGAGAGCGTGTGAAAAACTGAAAGAAGAAAAACAAAGAAAGGAAAGAAAAGTGGAAAATCGCCACGCCATGAAGGCGTGGGAACGAATCGGTAATCAATCTTCTTCACGCCCTCGAGATTGATTTTGCTGTCTATCGATCGTGCTGCACCGGGCTTGGTATACGTGTATCGCGAGTGTTTCACGTCGCTGCAGTGTCAGTCAGTGGAGCTGCTGCATGCAGGCACCGCCGCGGTTGGCAAACAATGGGACCGATTGCAACCGTCTGACCGGACCGGACCGAACCGGGGATCGGGTCCCGGAGCTGAAGAATATTGATAGAACAATGTTTCAGGGCACTCCCAGGCGGAGGCCAGGCGATAGGCTATGAACGCTGTTGTTAAGATAATCTTATCATATTGAGTTATATATATATACAATGGAATGAGAGTGAAAGAGTTTTGCAATGTTTGACTTTCCCCCTTTGCCTACGATGGCGCATCTATAGACCCGTATGCTGCACGGATGAGCAGACGCAGGATGTTTAAGCTTATCGATATTGTTAAAGAATGTTTTAAATTACATCCATGTTGATCAACAGCTATCAGGTAGCTTGTGTTCAATAACCGCAACACAAGTATACGGGATTTATTTCAAGTTGCTCCTGTGTTAAGCTGGTCGTTCTCAAAGTACCCGTTAAGACGCTGGCAGGTACAAGATGTTGTCGAGATGTTGAAGAGTTTGTTAGAAGAGAAACATACGCATTGAAGCGGTGGAAACCTGCTCATATGTTGCAGCGAAATTAATCAATTCGTTGGATAAACGATGTGTTTGAATTACATTGAGTTATTGGTTTCTTTTTATTTCATTGCTACAGCCAGGATTATGTTACAAAAGCAGCATCACATCGGATTTGACACGCATAACTTTAAACTTGTAAACGACTTTCACACAATTGTCGATTATGTTCAGCTATCAAATGAGTTATTTGAATTTTTCTTTTTTCATAAGTTTTTAAACTTTAAAATGTTTAGTGGTGCAATAGCAGTCAATAGCAAATGACAATAGCAGTTCTGATACCGATAGAAAACAGAAGATATGGGAATAGGTTGCTTGGTTTGTGTGTGTGGTAACTAAATTTACTTTTTATTAAATGTTGATCACACATTATGAAGAACGAACAACCTTATTCACGCGTGTGCTTTTTCTTCATTCTGCTATCTTTTAGGAAAGTGTGATATTAAAGTCTCATTAAAAACAACCTATCATCATCAAAGTTGCTTATAGATTTGATATTCACACTCACACTGCAAGTGCGCATGTTGCACCTAAGGTCAGTAATAAACTAGATTGTTGGTAGATATTTCGAAAAGGAAACAATCACCTAATGTTACTGTACTTTTTATCAGAGTAACATACAGCAAGATATGGTCACCAGTGGAAACAGTGTCTTTTGCTATTGACAGTTTGGCAAAGTGGATATCATGGGAGATATGAAAACTATTAGACGTTACATCTGGTCCTGAAGGTCTGGCAAGCCTGGCAAGAAAAAAGGTTTCACATTATTGTAGTCGTTTTCCGAAATGCGATTGGGAACAGCATTACTCAATTTTCCAGGATATGTGACGGTAATATTATAGGAGCAATATACATTATTGAGATTTGATGGGTAATATTAATAATTTTGCTAGGCTGAAAATGGCTTTCAGTAGTTGTGTAGCAGAACAGAAAGAAGCATAAACGCAAGCACTTTCCCAGAACTGTAAACATGAATTATCTTATGCAAAAAGAAAAACCCTGTTCAAAGAATCGCGTTTCCCGGCATCATCCTACAATAAAGCTGTTCCGCCTGGGTAGCTTATAACTTCCACTCCCTCCCCTCTCCCAAAAGGATAGTATTTCCTTAAGCCACCTCGTTATCCAGCCGCTTCATTTAGCTCCAATGAACGTTGATAGTGTGCGGTCGCTAGGAAGCTTATTCGGCACGCGACACTGATTTCTCGCCCGGCCATGGACCTGGACGGACTTTTAGTCTGCACAACTAAAAACCCCCTGGCACTGCACGGTGGTCTGAGCAGCATGGCGAGATGAAACATAATGCCACCAATAATCGCTGCCCCCCCCCCCCCCCCCCCCCCCTTCACTGGAAAACTTGGTGTGGTGAGTTGTGCGAGATGAAATCTAAACAATTTTCCATCCCCGGAGCGCCACGTTGACCTTGCGGGCTTGAAGATGCTGTTCGCTCAGGAACAGTAGAGAGAGAAAGGGAGAGAGAGTGAGCAAGCGAGTAGAGGGGACACTGCTGCAGAGTCCACAGGAGCAGCTTATGGAAAAAAATGCCAAGTGCGGCGTCGTCTCCCCGTCGATGGTCGGAGGCAAAAATCTGGAAATAAGTGAATACCGTAAATAGTCGGGAAGCAAAAACCGAACGGAAAAGGGAGGGCGGAAATCCGGAACGTGGTCGCTGCAGCCGCTTGACCGCGAGAAAGATGTGCCGCGTGACTTACGTGCCGCGGATGGTGAGCAACAGTCCCGTGACGCCTGCCCCCTCTGGTCGGGGAAGGACATAAATAATGTGCTTATCGGCTAACGCCATCATCAAACTCCGGAAGCGGAAATTGCTTGCCGGCAAACTAACCGGTTGGAACAAACGGAGAGCCACGCGGCACAGTGACCAGTAACAGATTGCTGCCGCTTCTTCAGCGTGAGCTCTGCCCTTGAAAACGGCTCAACCGTGCCGGATGCTGCGTGCCAGGTACGCGGTCCAGGAGGGAATTGAATTTGCTGGATTACGCCCGGCAAACGGGCAACATTCCAGCGTGCCAGCTAGCGTACCAGCCAGCCAGCCAGCCACGGTACTTGCCGTGATTGTCGTTCGATAGGAAAATCGAAAAGGAAAACGGACAAGTTCGTCGCGTACCGTGGCAGCCAGCTCACCCACCCGCTACACAATAATGCCGATGATCTATCTACCGGGCGCTCTGCGGCTGGTAAACCGGTGACCGTGCCGCATTCCAGATGCGTTTGCTGTTAAATCAATTCCCTGGCACAGCCGGGGAGTGTATGCAACGCATTGATGCTGCTGGAAGGATGCCGATCGGTCGTGAAGTTCAAGGGCACGATCGAATTGGAAATCGTTCGGGCAGAGACAAACGAAGAAAAAGTGCATCAGACCGCGGGTGGAATGAGGGCTAGCTATCGGTACGTTTGCAGCAGCAGCAGCAGCAGCAGCAGCAGCAGTAATCCAGCTGGCACCAGTGTCAAGTCATCCTCGACAGTTAGTTAGTTGGTTGAGTAATGGGATAAAGGGCACACGCTACACTACCACGCTCAAAATGGTGGTGGCGTTGATTCGATTTTCTTAATTGTCGATGGGTTTCGAGCCGAGATAACGTGGTTGACCTTCAGAGGCAACGACGACGAAGAGGCGATGGACATTATAATGGACATTGCTCAAAGCAAAAAATAAAAAACACTGAATGCCGTACATCTGCTACCGATTGCATATGCCACGATTGAATTTCGCGTAAATTTCATTTACTTTTTAATTTATCGCAGCACTTGAAATGCCAACGGTGGCTTGGTAAAAAGAAGGTATGCCATCCTTTGGTCGCATTGTATAATGGATGCAAACCCACCATTTTGCGGATGGAATCGAGATGGAAATTATTTATTATGCAGGGCAGCGATTTAGCCGCGATTTTCATTCCAACAGCACACCGCAGCACCGCAGCACCGCAGCACCGTAGCGGGGCAGCTGCTGGACAGCATTATTCAACTTTCTACTCACGAATACATCTCCCGTAGTGACTTGTGTGACGCTTATCCTTTTTATAGTGCACTGGAAAACTTTATTTTGCGCTTACCCAGTATTCGCGGGCAGATGTGGATTGAGAGTAGTTGAGTTATTGGCTTATTGTCCATCCGCTAAAGAAGTAATGGGGACGGATATGAGTTTTCCATTAGGGTGCGTCCAGTCTAGGCGACGATTAGTGGGAAAAGCAAATGTCCTATGCGTCGTTCGTGCACCATCAGATCAACTCGAAAGCGATTACAGTTGATACAATCAAGTTAGATTCGAATAGTTAGACTTGGTTTGCAAATCTGGTAAAAGATTGGTGCAGCATGATATCGTGTCCTTCTATTACATGATTGAAAGATATCGTCGTATCACAGTACCGTGCATATTGCATAAATTCCTGGCACATAATTCTTTATTTTAAGGCATTTAGATAGGTATATACAGCAACCATTTTGGCATATAAAGGAAGCATTTCTTCCAAGGTTGCAGGATTGGAACGAATCTATGCTAGACACATCTACAGTGTGCATAAAAGTTTATCCAGTCCTGCAAGAAACCGAGAATTACGCGGATTTCTCGTGGAAAAGCTAAGCCTAAAGTTTTAAATCACATATTATTCGCCCCTGGTAATATTTTACTTTATTTGTCCTCTTACTCTATTAAAAAAAACTTAGAAAACAATGTTATGTCAGAAATAGCCGAGCAATTTAAGAACAACACGTAAAAAATGTTTATCCACTCCTATGTTTTTGTCTTGTTCCACATTACATATCACCTCAGACGTTTGCAATAACAACTTCCCATCATTTTTGCATTAATTCTTCAATAACAGCAGAGCAGATGTCTGATACAATTGTTAATTCAAATCAGTTTTCAAATTTCCTTAAAATAATAGCCTGATGTTCTGATACTGATATTTGATAATAAAAATAACTTCTCAAAATTCGTGAATCTTTTGGATTCGATTGTGGTCGAGGAATGTGCCAGCCATGCCAAAATGTTAGTTTTTATATATATTCATTATTAAAATTCTAAGTTTTATACTTCCTTTGAATATGCAGCTTTCTAGATTACGTTTCTCATGTTCAGCTTGTATGAGGTAACTAGAGAGCTTTCACTTCAATATTGGTAAATAATCGTATTTTATCCCCATTTTAATGGTGCATTTCATTTTTTTCGTCTTATGCGCATCTATCGAGGTCCATTGAAAAACCAAAATGAAGCAAAAGAAGGACTAAAGCGTATGCTGTGTGATTTTCATTTTTGGGCTTTGGTTTTCCATTAAAAATCTGTCAGTTTTTCTACAAAGGTTGAATATACTTTTTTCCATACTGCATATGTAAAGTGAACTGTTACAGGCTTTTAATACACCGCTTTAATGCTTCAGCAGCAAAACCATCTCACTATTTCCTCAGAAATTGTCCGGATAAACTGGGCAAATAGGTAGTAGACCGGCTTTGCTGGTCCTCACTGTACCTTTGCTTCAAATATTCTTTAGTCGTAACGCAAGTTTATCCGCTCCGAGGAACTTTCACCGGCTGATTGACTGCAAACGAGCGCAAGGCAATGACGCAGGTGGTTGCTTTTGGCTGGCTTTGGTTCGCTGACCTTCCTGGGCAAGCCCGCACGCTGGCGACGCTGCCAAACTCGGTAGCCACCCGAAAGCCAAAGTGCTGCGAACAACTAGGATATTACAAATTTAATATTGAAACTCAATTTAATCAGCTTGGTACCCCGAACCCGGTAATGCTGACGTTCGTGGTGGTACTGCTTGGCAATGCGGATGGTCTGCCCGGTCTGATCACTGTAAGCAATAAGCAGCGGGGGCGCTTGCAGTGCACAAACTTGACGGCACTGCTTGAATGCGCCAGGAACGAATCTTTTTCGAACGTTAAACTATTTCTCGTACTCGGTACTCGTACTATTTCCTGTTGAAGCTCCTTTCGGTCGAGTGTTCCGGTTACTTGATTGCTTGCTGTCTGCATCGTGAGCTGCTGTTGAGAGTCTTCTTTTCCTGCAGCACGCCATTCCCTCGTTCGTGTTTGAAGGAACCTGTTTTGCGGCATAATTTAAGATTGAACCCGATTTTCCATCTCATCAATGTGGATCAACTTGCGTTTTTGTCTCGGTCCAGCAAAGTAAGCGATGGTATGCTATTCGTTTGTTCCGCAATTGTGATCCTCTCCAATTTGTCTAAGACGAATGTAAGGCGAATACTCCTTGTTGATGGTGGCGATGGCCGTGGGCCAAAACCAGCGTAAAGTATGATGATGAATCAGCGCGATGAACAAATGGTCAAAGTTTTTCACTTAGACGAAGCAAAATACAACCCAATGCTATTGATTTCGATTGCAACCAATGCCGTCGGTAGATTTCATGCAGTTTTCGACGAAGTCATTCCGAGGTAATGGTTTTCACCAGCAGCGCTGTCATAAATCTCATGCAACGCGATGCGCTAGTCGGTCGCTAGTGCACAAATCCAGTCCTGTCACGTGCAACAGTCGCAGATCTGGGACTGATTATGGCTGCATTCTGCACGGCTAACGGTGGACCGATGCGTGCTGCAGGGATGGCACGAATTATAATTGAGACTATTTTTAACTCCTCCAAACGGTCCGGTATGCCAGTGACAAGGGAACTTTGTAACGCTTTCAGGATCTCGGGCTGTCGCACTCGATAGAAACGGTTGGAAACGGTTGGGAACGGGGGCATTGGTGGATGCCGCGGGACATACAGAGGGGAGTTTCGCTGCAGTGCACCACAATCTGGTGTCCGGAAAAGTGTGTGGCTGACAAAGTAGCGTGGCATGAAGTACTACTTCGATCCCCGTGAAGAGAATGGGTTCTTCATGGCGCAACCCTTTACACCAATGTCACCAGTGTGAAGAAGCAGTGATGGTAAAGGTTCTCTGCTTCATCTTCCTCTCTCTATCCTGATGGTGGCAGATAGTAAAGTGCTACGTAAAAGAATGATTGTTCCACCCTATCACCCGGGAGAGAAGGAAGCGAGTGCAAGTCACTCCGCACAGCTTCTCCAAAACAGACTTTCGACGATGACAGTGAAGGAATGTTCCCGCAGCTTATTATTCTGGTTTCGCTGCTACCCATCGAATAAACTGCGATTAATGAGATAACATTTGGTTGCAATGCTGCAGAGGTGAAGCTTTTCAATTAGCATTATCGAATGGAAAACATCGTTAATACCCTGTTTTTAGCGATCGTGGTCGTGTTACTCGAAATCCAATTACCTTGCTGTGTTCGGATCTTAGTAAATCCTTAACGTGTTTACAACCTGTGTGCATCGCATCCTAATAATCCTTGGCGCAGTGCAAGTTGTTTGCGTGGCATTTGCATTAAAATCAGCTTAACGAGGTGGCACATGTGCGGCAGAGCAGAGGGCAATTGTTTGAGGCCAGCGGAAGAGAAACAAACAGGGAGCAGATGAAAGGAGTCAAACGCTCGGTCGTTGAGTAAATTAATGCTAAGCTTCACTCGCGGGTTGCCGATGTGAGACACTCGGTATGGTATGATGATCCATCCTCGGCACTACGAATTGATGGAATTACCGTTGGAAAAATTGCCTTGAGAATTGCTAGTCCAGCGTATGTTATGCAATTGCAACCTTCCAATGATTCTTATGCGTACAAATACCATCGGAGTTTAGATAGAATTGAAAATATGTTAATGGCATGGTAATATGCAGAGGATCACGTATTATAGGAATACATTTGCAGCATTGGAAAAATGCAAATAAATACCTGAAGCATATTTAAAGCCAGCCATGCGAATGACGAGGAACACATTTGTACAGTGAAAGTTATTAAAAGGGACAAACAAATTACGAAGTTGAACTGTTTTCTATGTAAAAAATGCAAATAATTGGAACCGTTCATAGATTATGTACGTAAAGATGAATAGGCTACTAATATTGCGCGTTTACAAGATTATTAGGTGCTCCTTATTGCTCGTTTTAAAAGTAAATGTCATCGTCCGTAACATGAAATTAGTTATTCGTTGCTCTGTTGATTTGCTAGCAGTAGAACTACAAACGCTGCTCTAGCATTCCAGAGTAACTAACCCATCCCAGGTAACTGAAAAAGGATGAAAAAGTCTTTTGGAAAATGCATCCCAATCGCGCAAACTCAGGCCTCCGAAATACCCCAAGGAGGTGGCGAGATGGACAAAATTTTTCCACACCTTCTCTATGCGGTGGTGCGCTGCCGCACCATTACAATTGCAACCAATTACCAAAGTCGCACGAAAGCGATTGTCTCGCCTTATCATTTTCGCACCCAACTTTGCCGTCCACCAGCGGGCTTCTCCTAACCGACTTATAAATTTGTTTATTCATCAGCATCTGGCATCAGGAACAGATCCGCCGCAACATCGCCGTGCCCGACCCGACAATGACAATGCATAACCCATATCCCGTGGCCATTTTTTGGGGGTGAGGGGGTTGGACCAACGGGGTGGTTGTCAATGATTGCCCACCCAAGGTGATGTTGATGGATGGTGCGAGAACAGAAGACAAATGGTCTGGCGTGAGCGTGAAAGATGCAAATCCTTCCGTCAAATCCTCGCGCAGACAGCGGGCCGTCGAGTGTGGCCCATGGCCACCGGCAAGTGGCAAGTAAGCCAATCTGCCTTCCGGTACCGACACGGATCGAGCAGTTCGTCACCTGGCGTCATCTTTGGACGGCGCTGGACGTCTTTCTTCTCGTTCTTCTTCTTTTGAAGCTATCTCTCTCTCTCTCTCTTTATCTTTCTCCCACTCTGCCACGCACATACATTCTGCCAAGGTTAAACGATCTGAAGGCAGAACTCTGCCTGTCTGATCTTGATGCATCTCTGCACCGGCACGACGGTGTTGGTCACGGGTCCGAAAAACAAAGGTTCCCGCATAGCATCAACCACGCGCGAGCTGCTCTGCTCTGCTCTGCTGGATTGCTGGAGTTCTGGCGTCCTGGTGGGGTGCACCCTGGTGTATGGTCATTGCTAGTGGCGGACGCTCGGTGCTGGGACTTGATGCATATTCATAGTCATGGCCGGTTCATTATGCCGCAGCCAGCCATAGTCTTTTCAATTATGCTGCGATGCAATTTGCTGTGGCCACTCAACCAGGCCATCCTCTACCAGCGCAGCGCCAGCAAGGCCGAGCCCGGACTTGGAAGCTTTGTTGGATTGTGTCACTCATGCTGGGCCGCAAGGGTAAGGTTAAGGTTGCGCTTTCGTGTCTCGAAATTGAAATGGAGGCTCTTAAGCTTGAAAAACGCTTAAAACATAAACATTTGCACGGCGGTAACACGGACCGTTTACTGTTTCGACGTTGCACTCAGATTGCGGATTCTACCATTTCGTTTCCGCTTCGCTTTGACTTTTCCTCCGAAAATGCCGTTCTTGTAACGCGGCCCAGCGTATAATGTGGTCGCTCTGAAGCCCTTTTAATTAGCGGCACAACTTTTACCTGCACCACAAAGCCAAGGACACTCTTTGCAGCCTATTCAGTTCTGGTTCTTCTGCTGGTTGCCGCAGGCATCGCAGGCATCCTTCGACGTGGTACACGCTGGGTCGGAATCCGAGTGGAACCGGTCGTTCAAAAGATCTAATTAATAACGAGGCACATCGTACACCAGCGGGGGCTTTTCACTGTGAAGTATCGTGGATCAACTTGAACCTGGCCATTTCTTTAGATTGTGGCCGAAGCTTCTCTTGTGAAAGAGTCCTTCAACATAATCTGGCTTACGGCAGACTGTGTCCAGATCAACATCGAAGCGCCAGAGATGACAAATCCTAAGCGGAAACCGAAGGCGATCGATGGTAAGCGAAGGTAAACCACTCTCTGAATTGTGGTAAAAGTCCATCAAAAACCAAATCTCATGCCCGAGAGCAGTGATTGATGGGCGAGGAATCCCTTACACTCCGCAAGGTCTCCTAAACCTTCGCCTCATCACTCAATCACACCTCAGAAGTTGTAGATGGGCGGTGTCAAACACCAACACCGACGAGGCATCACCAAAACCGGTGCCAATGCAACTGCTCAATGGACGTTGGCGATTGGACGGCATCCGAGATCTCCGTGCTGGTGATCGCCACGTGACATGCGCTTTCGGTTCGGACCATTTATCGGTCTTCTCGATCGGCTCGCCACCAGCTCGCGGTTCGTTGTTTGTTGCACGCGGTGGCCCTTCGACCGTTTAGTAGTGCGTCTTTGGGGGGTGGCGTGACCGAAACGGATTGCCGCTGCCCTTGTACGCTGCACGGAGTTCAAGTGACCTGTGGCACTTGGGGCCACGCTAAAGGGTTTTCGGTTTTTGATTAATATTTCAACTCCCCGGGGTCGCTTGTAAGCATCACGAGCTCATTACTTGCCCATAGATAGCTAGCGTTAGGCCCTTCGCCGTTGTCTATCGATGGAAGAACGACTCCAATCCCTTTGCTTGCTGCTACGACACGCTGGCATGACGAAATTTGGCCCTCTTTTTTCTTCGCTCGAGCTGGTACTAGACAGGGAAGGGATAGCGTGCCACGACCACTACTTGCTTTCGATGGACAAAACATTAACAAGCAGTACTAGCCGCAAAGTAAAAATCCCGTTTATCATGGAAGGTGCAGCTGCGGTGAGAAGTCGGTTCATGGTTGGTTCGATTGTTTTAAAAGGTTTGACCTTTGAACCGATTGAACGCTTGGTGGGCAGAGACTGCGGGAGAGAGAGAGAGAGAGAGAGAGAGAGAGAGAGAGAGAGAGAGAGAGAGAGAGAGGTAGAAATCCAATGATACCCGATGCCGGAGGCTCATAAACCGCAGGTTGCATCACCAGATCCCACCCACACCCGGTTGGTACTATATACCAGGTGTCAGAGGTCGTATTTCGCTTTTATACAAAAGCATCAATGCACGAATCATCATAATGGTGCCCTGTGGTTGAACATCGGGCTGCCATTTTAACTGTATTTGTTCTGGCAGAATGCTTAACGGCGTAACGAATAGCACCCGTGTGGAAATCGTTTTTATTTTTTTAACTTGGAATGGAATTGAAGCTCGCCATTTTTGTTCCGGTAATTAAAACGCAGAACCGATAAAGCCGGATGCGAATGTTTACGCAGCATAATGGGTTCCCTGCACTCAGCCATGGACGGATCATGGACGCGAAAGCACGAGCAATCACAGTTATGAGAGTTCTCTTCTCTTGGTTTCGCGGTTTCGACATTTGTAATTGTAAGAATCATTCGTTCGCCGGTCTAAATGGCTTCGCGAGCTATAAAATGCAATATCAATTGGCCATTGGAGCGACGGTAATGAAAGCCAAATGGGGGCGCGAAGGGGTTTTAAGCGTGTGTAAGATTGATTTCATATGAAAAAAGCGGTAGAGGCGTTCAATTTCACTTCGCTTGCACCGTGGATAACAGGAACTTTAAATTAATCATTTTGAAAAAATCAATACATATAATGTTGTCGTAAAGTAAAATAAATGTAAAAGTAATGCAAGTAAAATAGTGATTAATGCACACACCTGGTGGACTCGAACATTGCAGTTTGCATCTCAGCTAATGCTTCCGTTAGTTAGCGAAGCTGAGTAGGATTGTGTGAAAAATCATGGTTCTAGTTGTATCAAATAAGCGACAAGACGCAAATGATGCTGATGCGGATCATTTATAGTCTTTTGAGTTTTGTTTGCTTGCTGTGCATCATATGTTAAGCATATTTAGCAAATATCAAGCCATTGAAAAACTTACATCACAGGTTTTTATTGAACACCACTACATTGCACATCGAAGAACACCAAACAGTTCATAAACTCCAAATAGGAAGAAAAACTGGATGAAGATGATACATTGAGTCGAAAACAAATATGCAAAAATGATATGTGCTGAATGAAAAAAAAATTCTGACCGGAGGAAAAGCTGTAGGAAAGAGGTAAAATGGAGGAAAACATTAATTGAATACAAGACAACTGCACATCGCCTTGTCATCGCGAAAGAATATCGCCTTGTGAGATGTTGCAATAAAAGAGCAAAACCCATAAATCTGGGACAACCATCAATTTCTACTGGAAAATCCTGATTCAATCATCCAAAATGATATTGCTGATAGGACCAGAGAGGTTTAAAGTATCACCAGCTCCTAAACTCTGGTAAAACTGTCTGGATGCACGATCAGGTAATTTTACAGAATTACAACACACCAATGTTTGTTGTTTGAACGGAATACGTTTTAACAACAAAAAAAAAACAGAAATAAATATTTCACATCCGGATGATTTTTGCTTTCTCCGTCAGTGCAAATAGTTAGTGTAAGTTTATGCCTAACCTCCTCAACCGTTTGGCACTGAAACGAAGACTCCATAATGAGGAATCCATATTATGTAGTGCTTTGATATTCTGCAAACAAGCAAACTATGTTATGCTCATTACATCAACAAATTAATGGAATATACAACAACATTCGCTCATCGGAGAACTTAATTGCTACCAACATTACACTCTCAAAACCATGAACCGTGGCGGATCGGAAGAACCAACCTACTCCTCCTTCCTAGATGTGGGTTCGGGCATTACGGCAACAGCGACCCATACCATCGAGCGGGCCCGCGTTTCGCTAAGGTAGAACCGAACGGAACCGAGCGGTTGGTGGGGTTGTAAATTCAATTTTCTCACCACCGCCCCCGTACAACGGGGCGCGATTGAGAATCGAACGAAGCTATCGACGAGGGCGAAGTCGAAGCCGTGGCCACTACGGTAAACGCTTGCGAACGGTAAACATTGCATCGGCGCATCTGTGTGGCCAATTTTGTCGATCGATTAAAATGCTGTAATTGGCTTAATATCTTGCCGGCCTGAACGCGACGCTCGGCGACGAGCCCCTTGGCTTCGCGAACGGGCCCTGAGGGCCTGATGATGGCAGCCACCACCGCGATTATATTGCTGGATCGGAGGTGCGCGATCGGTGAAGGGAGCTGGTGACATTTTGAAACATTAGGCCAGAAATTGATTGGCTTGATTGAATTGTGGCGCGTGCAAGGAAAGCGCTGCTTTGGATTACACCATGTACGATCGTGGCACGGTATGGGCGGGGATACCAAAGATCGATCGCAAGAACCGAGGACTCAAACACCGTGCCTAACAAGAGCAATCAACGCGGACCCCGAACGCGCAGAGCGTCGCTGCTGAGTTGCTGTTACTCGGTTGGATTGCACAGTGTCATTACACTAATTATTGGATCAATAATGAACTGATAGCGTGGTCCGGGTTGGTGTTGCACCAACATTTTAATCACCTGGTAAAGTAGTTCATTTGCCGCAATTTTTTTTCGTTGTTGTTTAATGAACCATCGAAGAGTAAAATGCGTTTGATGTAAGCGACCGGGCGAACGATGCAAACTGCATCTGGCAGCAATCGGTTCATCGTTCGCCCCCTCACCACCCCTGGCGGTGGTTGCGAGTTTAATCAACCGGTAAAATCGGTTGCTAACATCGACATTTGAAGGCATCGGACAATGTGACGCCACGCACTGTGTTACGCTTCGATGGCATCGGCTCGCGTATTTAGCATAACTCGTCGGGATCGAAGTTCATCGAGGGCATCGGCCCGCTTAACCTCAGCCGATTATCTTGTGCGGCACAATCGGGAAGGAAGTCCGTAGTGATAATTACACAATCGAGAGAGTCCATAAATTGGGGTGTTCATAAACTAATGGTAAATAATGCTTCCATGTCCATTGGTGTCCATTTGTTGGATGGACGTAGCAGCACTGCAGCACCCAATTTTTCGGTGTATTGTAGTGTGTTCAAGGACAACTTAAATGTATGATTTTTAGAATGATTACTTTGCTCCATGCTGCTAACATTTCATAAGTTATTGTTCACCATTATGTCGAATGCGTCATGGATTTTATTGATATTTGGTCAGCATGTCGCACCTCGGCAGGTTTTCTTCGCTTTTCGGGATGGAAAAAAGGCGTGAAAGGTTCAATTCGAGATGACAACGATAACAATTTCACTCGATATGTAAGTATGTAAGTGAGTTAGTTGTCAAAACGTGATGATACTAAGTTATCAATCCCGCCCATCTCATGCTGCTTGAACCTTGAAAATACACGTAACGAAATCTAAAATTTCTCATGTTAACGGTTTATATCGTTGATTTAAATCCAGAAAACACTCTTGTAACATGCTATTTTGTCAATCCGGCGGTTTAATATAGTAGAGAAATCTTACGCAAAACTTGTGCTTAAACATGTGTATTAGCTTTAAACTTTATCATTTATCATTAACATCGTTTTACGGGCACCCTTGGAAAAAAAAATCGCCCTTTTTATGTTTATTTTCGTGCTTGATCCCGTAAAGATTACATAAACAACGATTAATCAATCAACCATCAACCCCTTAACGGGGTTTTATATGCAAATAGGTATCATTTAGCAAAAATATTAGGCTCGTCCGTTTCGATACGGGCTCGGCAAACAAAATTATTATTAAATATTTAATAACAATGTCTGCATTTTTGTCTTGGTAATAATTGGAATGGGGATGCAATTCGCCGGTTTATCCGAATTGTACGATTTTTTGCGCAAATTAATAGCAAAACAAAGTTGATGAAATAGGTCTAGCTGCACGACACACTACTAAGAATTCTCTCGTAGTTTTAAGAAATGATTCCAATTGTACCAAAAGTCTTCTTTCCCTTGTTTTGGGAAGGTTCTCAAGCCTGTATGGTATGTCGTTTTAAAGCATTATCAAATACTTTTACAATGCAATTAGTAACTGTTCATAAAGCTTTACTATGACATTTTTTTTGTAGAGTTAAAAATTGTCCAGCTTTGAGCCTGAAAAGTCTATTCTACGCGAAAGTTTAATAAATTACATTCATTTGAAGAAAACATCAGCTGAACGTTATCGTTTGTTAGTTGAAGCTTATGGCGAACATGCTCCAACCCAAAAATAAAAATGAAAACAGGCTTCAAAGATTAAAAAGAGGAGATTTGGATGTTAAAGACAAAGAACACTCGGGTCAAGCTAAACAATTCCAAGATGAAGATTTGAAGATTGGTCATGCACTACGATTCTTACAACAATTAATCCGTTTGGAGCAAACTCTAGCTATACAATGGCCAGCATGGGATAATCGATATGAAAATCTGTTTTGTATATATATTATTTCATAAATTGTTCCTTCTGAATACGAGTTGTTAGGTTAGTTTAAAAAAATATTTGATTGCACAGCACCACACTATTTAAGAAAGTATAGAAAAACGGGTCACTGATTAGATTGCTTCAAATGATTAGCACATGAAATTCGAAACAAAATTCAAAAATTGCCTGAAAAATGAAAAATAATTAGGAAATGGGCCAGCAATGGGAAATATTTTTCAATGTTTTTTTTTGCAACTGGAAAACTGAAAAAAAAAATTAATGCATAGACCAAGCGTGCATATCATAGCTTTCAAAACATGCTTCCTGTGGTGGAACCATCGGTCTTTAATGCGATTCACCTCTTATCGGCTTCGCGTTTCAATAAAATCGTAAGACGCATTTCATGCATATTTGCATCGCACATACCGGGAGGGGACATTGCAACATGTGTAGCGTGTGTAGACTGACTAGAAGGGGAAAAATAAAACCGACCGCTGCCTTCCACCCCTCTAGCACGTTGTGCCTGCTTCCTGAATGCTCACTACTTCAGCTGAAGAATAGTGGTGGTAGTGGCACTGGTTCAGAGAGTCTATTTTTCGGTCGACCAGAGCCGTACAGTGGCTGGCTGACTGGCGATGAATATGTATTACCTGGCCCCGGATCGAATTGACTTCGGAGCGAGCGCATCTACCATCACAATGGTATTATGTTAAAGAGATAGAGAGAAGGGGAGAGAGAGAGAGAAGGACAGAGAAAGCCAGGGTCGAGTCTATCCATCCGAGATTATCCTTGGCGGGAATGGGAAGAAGAGCAAATGTGGGATGCGCCTCTTTGTTATCGACTGACCGGCCACCATCGACCAAACCCATCAAAGAGCTCTCGCTGGTCGCTATGTGCCTGGTCGCTGGCCTTACAACAAACACATGCAACAGATGAAGACATGGATACACGCACACGATTCACCGAGCTCATGGAAGATGCTCTGTAACTCTGCTGGGGGAACCATTTATCTGCCAGTCAGCCAGTCAGTCAGCCAGACGCACGACTGCTGCTGCTGCTGCTTCTCTTCCCATCGGTGCATGCCGATGAAATATGTCCAAATTAGCATTCATCTCAGTACACCCGAGTGGCGTTAATTTGGGCAATAGATTCCTCTCCACTCCATACTTCGCTTTTCCTGGCCGTTCCGCTGCCGGCTTTAGATCGGAATCAATTGGAAGAAACTTGGTGCAACCTGGAACACGGTATCGTATATGGTAATATGCTGCCGTCTGTCTCCGAACCGAACCCAAGGAGCCAACAGTGAGGGGCTTACACACACACACTCACACACACTCACTCCCATACCTGACGGTACCGATTATGCAACCACCGGCATCCGGAAAGTGGATTGTCTTTATGCTATCGCTACTGCTACTACTGCGGCTGCTGCTACTTACCGGTCCAGTGACACCGCTATCAGGCTGTAGACGGACGCAGCCACCGAGACGCCCTGTATGTACGGTACCGTTTTGCACATCAACCAACCCAGCATCCACGCTGTTGAGAAAGAGAGAGTGAGGTAAAGCGACAGAAAGCAGGCGTTAGAAATTGGAAGTCAGACTTGGAAGAGAACTTTGATTAAAATTTGTACTACTTCAGAATTCGGTTGTTGGCGGAAGCAGTCCCACTATGTGTTATGTGTGCGTGTGTGTCAGTGGGATGTGTATGAAATTAGCATAATCTCACGTCACGTGGGGTTGTTGCATCATGTCGATTGCGCGTTATACGCACAGTGGTGTGGATGTGATAACGAAGCGAACAACAGAAGCGAACACCAGGTACAATTCGAGCGCGACTTGGTGGTGAGGAATGATGCGACACCGTGTTGGGCGCCTCCATCGGTTTTCCCCTTTTGATAAGACCCCGACCTCGACCCCGACACACTTAATGAGCGCTGGAAAGCCAGGAACACACCCAGAGGCCCGGATTCTGCAGAGCCAAACATGGCGAGGATGAATACCGCCGTTGCATCACTTGTCCCGGTGCCAGTCAGTCGCTGATGACAACGCTGTAACTACATCGTGGACTCGTAAGTGTGGCGCCCCTCCGACGGTTCGCTCTCCTAGCTCCTAACTCCTGGATAGAACCGAGGGCCAAATGTCAAAGGTTAAGGTCTCCGTTTCGCAGCTCGAGCTGCCATTCATCAGGTAACAACCTCAATCGAAATGTGGCCGCCCACTGGGCCAGAAAAAAAGAGCTCTTTCTGTCAGACCGACCCCGGCCGGTCGTCACGGCCGGTGTTGCTCATAAATTACGAAATTACCAGTACATTTGCACGGATGTACGGTGCCCTCACGCTCCTCTAGTGGCAAGGAGCAGCTAGGAGAGCGAGGGGGAATGCTTTTCAGGCCGCCTGCGGTACCTTTTCATTAGTTAAGCCACCGGGGACGGAACAGGAGCGGGAGTTGGACCAAGAGGCCTTTCGGGGGTTTTACCATTTCTTTCACCACCTCTCTTCAGGCCACTCCGAGCATACAGGAAGCGCGTCGATCTCATTAGCGGGTGCACGCGACCCGTCCAGTAGTCGCAGTTCCGTAATCGTCGTCCTTCCCGTAGGCACGTCCCTGTGCCGAGCGGTGGCCGCTTACCCCTCGTCGTCCGCTTCGTTCGCCATCATTAACGTCATCTTCACGGCATCAGCGATGCAAACCGCAACGGGCCTAGTAGGCTGGCAAACGTCAACGAGCAACCAACCAACCAACCAACCAACCAACCAACCAGTTTGCATCATTATCACGCCCCTTGGTTACCATGGCCTACCGCCTGCGCCTCGCCTCCTCGGCCATAGGGTGAATGAGTGGATGGATGGAAGGAGCAGCGGTTAGTCTACCATACAACATTTCTAAGCACACACACACACACACACACACGCTCACTAATACGTTCATCTTGATCACGGTTCCCAGGCATTTGACGGTACGGTCACGGACTCACGGGACGGGCTGCCGGTGACAACTTGGCATCTCGGCGTAAGGACGGGCTACTGGGTTGAAGTTTTGAAGATAGAACTTGGGCCAACACTTCTCCTTTCCTCCGCCTTCTCTACTCCATTTCCCTGCTTTCTCCGCGATCCTGCCCGCCAGCATCGTCGTCGTCGACGTCTTTGGTTGCCTGATGGATCCTTATTCCAAAACTTGACAGTACGAAGCGGCAGCTGGTTGGTCTCCGGTTTCGGGGCCACCATTCCGCCTGTACCGCCTCTCGCTACAGCTTTTACCGCACTTATCTGGTGCCGTTGGTGGTGGTTTTTGGGGGGTGGTTGAGCATAGTTGCCAACATGCACATGCAACGCAATCCTCGAGGGAGCGAAAGGATGGGGTGGCTTTATTCATGAGCCGCATCCGCTACTTCACCTCTAATATGAGCAGAAAAGGGGCCTCATATGGCGGACCAAAGCGTTGTGACATAACAGCATAAATGTTAACGTATTGAAGTTTAACTGTTCGCTTGGAAAGTTGACGAAAATCTGGCCAGAATGGAGCACGAGGTTGGGTAGACAGATCGGATCGATCCCTCGTCTTCGGCCAGTGGCTTCGCGACTTTCATCTTCGACACGAATTCGCTTTGATGGGTTTTCTTTTCAAATCAAGGAAGGCAGTCAAGGTCGACGTAAAGGCGTATAGGCTGAGAAGCACCTTTTGCTGTAACGAGTTGGTGAGGGTTAGCTTGTCCTCGTTCATCATACTGCCCGTTGCTTAGCAAATATGCTCAGTCCCTCTCCTTCTCTTTCTTTCTCTCTCTCTCTCTCTCTCTCTCTATCTCTCTTTATTTATTTCTATCTATCTCTCTCTTTCTCTGTGCTGTATCAAGTCTTCCATCAAGGCATAAGCTTTTAAGAAAATTGAACGCAATACACAGCCTACAGCGGTCGTAGTATGCCACGAGTGGAACCGAAAACAATGCTCGTTGTAGTGCACTCCAGTAGCGGTACTCGCAGGGTTTTTTTTTTGTCTCTGCCAGTTCTACTACGCGAGACCCATTTACCTGCAAAGGCGAACTGGGCATTGTGTGACGATGCCCATATTATTCGTCCATTTGATTCTGCACATTATACATGACGGGGAGGTTCCCGATATGATTCATAAATGCGGCTCTGTTCGTAATTGATCATTTAAAACCAAAAAAATCTTTTTGGCAGAAAGAGGATTTTCAAGGAACAGGATATTGAAAGGTCATTCGTTCTCTACCGTGCGACACGTCGCGAAATTTAGTATATGAATCATTCGAAAGATAATCCCCTTCATAGAATAATCTTTATATTGCAAGGATTCATCTTCACAGCTCCGCCAACATTGCTGTCATACAATGAATGGTAAGATTATTGACCAACAAAAAAAGACGTCTCCAAAATGTGCAAAGAGCAACTAGGGTCTAGTCCCTTGTCCACATTTTATCGATTCTAATCCTAGAATCTAGCGGTTCTTTCTTTGAAAGTGACAGAACTCTATTTCTATGAAAGTGACAGCTCTAATCCTAGTCTCTAATCCTATAATATTCTTGGATTCCATACATTTTCACTAGATTCCGATTTATCCGATGGAAATGATGTTAATAGGAAGCCATTGGATGAAAAGTCGGAGCTCAATTTGCCCGCAAGTCTATAAAACTATTGGTTTGTTACTGAAATCGAATGAACTGCTGTAGAACGCAATAGTAAAAGACAAAAAATATTATAACTATCCACAAGATGCTCGTTTTAAAAATAAAAGACGTTAGTAAGGATTAGAGTAAGCTTTCTGGCACAATGATAAAGATAAATAAACGATCTAGAATTCCCTTCAACACCACTTTTCAGCCACTAGTTAGTTGCTGAAACTATGTCAGTGATGCTATACGCTAGCAAATACCGATGCTTCGTCGTCACGCCACGCCACCACAAGAAACCATCAAATCCCCCCCGAAGATAGATTGAGCGAAGGGTCGCTAGTGAGCGGGAGACGATAGATAACTTTATCTCGATCATCCGGACCGGCAAGCCGGAGCATTGCATTGCAATGCATACATATCACACGCTGCTCGATGCACCCGACCGAAACGACATTGAAGGATGCCAACGCACCACCCACCATCTAATAGCTCATGCGTGCGTACACGTGTGTGTGTGTGTGTGTGATTCGTGAGGGCTAGAAGCTGTTGAAATCCGCCGCCCACTTCAAGGCGAGACCGATCCACATAATAATTAATCAATCCAAAGGGATCGCACCCGCGCATGGTGAGGACGATAAATCAAATTTAAGAGCACAAAAGTGCAGCAATTACAATTATCACCATTTACCACTACGCTGCTGGCCGTTCGCGCACTATAAAGCATCATCGCTCCGATCCAAAGAACAGTACAACGGCCGGGCTGCTCCCCGACTATGGCAATGTGCGATCGCGAACGGTGCGCCGTTTACCCACGCGACCAACAGGACCCACAGGAGTACTACTCGACGGGGCCTTTTCCGCTCCTACGCTCAACCCGACACAGGGATAAGAAGCATAAGGACCATGTACGGATGGAGGCATTAAATTAATGGCGTTTACAAAAGGAGGGCGGGAGGCTCGGTACGGCGATAGCGAATGCATCATGGGGTTGCTATGGCGCTTCGCCGTTGTTCTCTGTTCTCAGCAGCATACAGCATTGTTTGGCTGCCCGTTTATGTGGATTGAAATGCTTTCTCGAGTCTTGTGAGCACGAGCAGAGGACAGACGCAATCCTTAAGAAAGGTCGGGCTCGGCGGATTGTGTACGCTTCGTCCCGTTTACTGTTCCCAACAAGAGGCCCGAAGTTTCGCTAGTACTTGCATACACGCGGTTCCACGCTTCGGATGGCCTAGTTTAAGAAGAAAGCCCCGCGTACCGTGTATGTGTTGTGTGTATGCAACGATGCAGCGGTTTACTGGCGATGCTTATTCTTCCAAATGCTCTGCCACCGACCCTAGCATCCTTGGCCATTGTTTCGAGGGAGCGTGTTGTACCAACAACCAGCAAGCCCGGGCAACGGCATTTCATACACGCGCCATTGTCGGGCACCCTCCTTCCCAGTTGTGTAGTGAAAGTAAGTCGGAAAATGAAGCCCACCAGGGGCCGTGGGCTGAACGAGAAGCGTCGGAGAAAATTGTTTCCGTCATCATCAGTGCCGGATCGCGGTTGGTATACCGTTTGGCGGTGTTGCTGCTGATCATATCAGCTGCATGCGTTCCATGAATCCCATCCTCTGGGCAGTACGCGCCACTCTATCTTCCCTGTGTGTGCTGTTCCATATCTCATTTCTCTTCTATTTATGAACCATATACATAACGATCCCCATTCAGCCGCCCGGAGAATAAACGCTACGCAAACGCGATTGGTTTGACGATTGTTTTACTCCATTGCCTTGTCGTCACTGTCGGTGTTAATGATGGTCCTAGAATACGTTATCAAAGGCGAAGTTGGGGTTTGGTTTTGTGTTTGTATATTGTTTTTTCAGTGCAAGGTGCCAATCCATCTAGATACAGAGTGTTATCCACCGGTAATTGCGGTGACGAGGTATTATTCCCGCAGTGATTGCGTCTCTTCATATTCATCTTTTGAAGCATTTTCTTGGATTTACTCAGCATCACTTTAACATCGCTAGAGTGCACAACATTGCGGTTTTTGTATGCAATGTCTTCCTTTGGGAACATACCAGAAGCATGATTGAACTAGGAGCACCAGTTCCAGCTTCATGCCAAATGCTTCATAACTGCCTCGCATCAACCAAAAATTACGTAAAGTTTTGACTAAAATCCAACAATTGCGCCGCACTAAAGGCTATAAGTAGTACCACGAGATGTGGAATTGTATAGCATTTAAGTTATGCTGGTATCGTATCGGAATTAAGCGTAGCGCACATCGATAATTTATAATGCGATCATCCAACTAAGAGAAGTTTGTACTGTTTTACTTAGTGCACTGTGGCAGTCGAACCATCTTATCATTTGCTCCAGCGAATTCGCTATAACGTTTGGTAACACAATATCAATCTACGACTGAGCATAAATTCCAAATTCCTCTATACTTAAGCAGTTTCATTGGAAAAGATCCTGAGAATCGTGCTACTGCAGTACTGAAGCAGCATTTGTAATGAGGATTAGTACATCGGAATTGGTGGCGAGATGCACGAAGGAAACCAAACACCTGCAAACGCCCATTTCTAGGCTATATCTCGGTCTTGGTCGTCTAGCTAGTGGCACTCAAACAGCGTATGTCTAATGAAACAGTGCGTGCTGCAATAGAAGCGCTGCTCTGGGACGCTTCACATTTCCAAGATCACTTCCAAGATCCACGGACGGAATCGGAAAGCATCCTGCCTGGTGACCTTCCCATGGGTTCCCGTTCCAAAACGGTCAGCTGACCAGGAATGCCTTTATTGCGCACCCATAAATCCATCGTCCTTAGCCAACGCCAGTGGCTGGCCAGCAGCCACCAATCCATTCAACACCGACAACTCCAACACCGAGATGGAAGCAGCAGGAGCAGCAGTAGAGTCTTAGACCAGGTGAACAGCAGGCATCGGTGCCCTTGATTCCCAGAATTTCAGTCATCTCCCAGGGTCGGCACGCCCGGTTTATGGTCATGAATATTCATTACATTTTCTTACCGGAGGCGCGCTTCATCCCATGGGACTATAGACCCCCCCCCCCCCCCTCTCCACCCCTCTACCTCAACCTTTCCTTCTCCCCTTTCGGCGTTGGCTTTGGATGGGGAGGCACGTGGAGTGCCGGATACGGTCCGGCCACTATTCAAGGATAATCAATTCCAATTAGAATCATTCTTCGGCCACTTTTGCATCACACCGATCGAGGGGAGGGAGAGAGAGAAAGGGAAAGAGGGAGGTAGGTCGGTCGCATCAAGGTTGGCCAGTGGTTGGCCATCTTGGGCTGGCCATGCGACGGCCTGTACTGTCACGCGGTTCGTTCACTAACACTTTTGATTACAAATTCAATTACAACAGTGTTCAGTGGCCAAGTTAGAAGCCTTCGGTGCAGAAGCGCCTACGAAACTACGACTGTGTTCGTCACTCATACGGCTGATGATCATCAGCCACTTCGTCACATTCACCGTTCACACAAGGAAATCCAAATCGTCCTCCGGACGGCGTTAGAGCGATGGCGATGCTCACAACTTTGTATTTGGAGATTTCAAGCGGAGGTCCAAGCGAAAGGGTCCGTGTCCATGCCTCTTGGTGGCAACCGGACAGCAAACAGTGCACGGCACCAATCTCTCTCTAACTCCCGTTCCCTGGGAAAAAAGACCCCAGACCTTTCGCCCGTACCGTTTCCCCGTACACTAAGCACGCAAGCAACGCCTCCCCCTCCCGGGGGGAAAAGCTATTAATTCCCTCTTTGGTCCACCTAGTAACAGCTCTCGCATGCCCCCTCTCACTCCGGTGACATTGGGGAGTCCGGTTTTGCTGGCGGTGGGGGGATAAGCAGCTTAATGCGCTCCTCGGCCACCCCTTGCCCCTCGCAAGGTCCCGTCCGTGTCCGTGAGTCCGTCCGTTTTGAGTGTAATACACAATGGAAAAATGGAACCTCCGGTCCGGTTGTGGGCCGAGGACATCGAGGTACGAGACGAAAGCGAAGGACGCTGTTATTTGCTCCTGGTGCTGGCTAAGTCCTGATCCAGCCAGCCAGCCAGCCAGCCAGTGGTTCCATGTTGGTGAAGTGGGAAATACAGAGCAAATAGTTTGATCCTCTGTTGGCACCGAGCGCTGTTGGCTCTTTAAAATGTCCCCATACGTACCGCCTCCTGCAACCACATGAACCACACACAACCACCATGTGTGCCCATTTGGGGTGGCCCTCAGGAGTGCTGCTGCTCCTTCAACGCGTCAGCGCAAACCAGCCGCCGCCTCCACAAATCTCAAGGACACCTTTCGTCCTGTTTTTTCTTTTGCTTTTCTGTTTCTGGTTTTTTGTCGCTTTCTCCCTGTGTCGCTCACAGCATAAATGAAGATATTCCACGACCGGAGGCTGCAGGTTGGTGCCAGAAGGGGCCTAATAAGTGTCTTAAAGGGCACATATTTGAGGAAAAAGAGAGAGAGAGAGAGAGAGAGAGAGAGAGAGAGAGAGAGAGAGAGAGAGAGAGAGAGAGAGACGGTGAGGTACGAGCGCCAGCAGTGAGGAAGAAAGCGCTAAGAATGGATTTTCAGAGCCGCGCGTTCTTCGACAGCTGATGGGGTGCTGATACTTCTCTCAACTGAACCGAAGAGGAAGAGGAAATGGCGGAGCTGCTGGAACGGATGTGTTCGATGAAGTACCGGGTTCTGTTCCGGGTAGAAAGCGTGTTGCAACGGGACGACCTTAACCCAGCTCGGCTCGGTGGGGGATGCATGTTCTTAGCGGTCATAATATAGGCGCACGAATATGGCATCTCTCGAAACCATTGAAAAGCGTCCACTTGACACACACACACACACACGCTACCCAATCTCATCCATTTCTTATATGCATCTTATGCGGCCACCGAGCTTCGAGCATGGCGCTGCCTTTGGACGACGCTCGTTCCGCGAGCGATCAACATCCCACGTGCCGTGTGGTGCGCTGATAATAGTCTATAGCAGCTGGCATGGCCCAAAAGAGCCTCTCAACCCTCGAGCATCTCTCGATTGCAGCCTATCGATCGATGGATGCTATAGACGCTTGACATACTTTGGCGCCCTCACACTCGACGGACCTTCAAAGTCGCTTGTCGCTTGTCGCTTGGCTGTGAAGGGCTGATTGAGTCGAAGATTTTTGTTTCTGTGCACACACACCACACACACACACACACATGCACACGGTACACAGACAATCGAGCATTATTTCTCTCGCCGCTCCCACGTTATTTTGACCAATGTCTTCGCTCTTCGCAATGTCTTCCAATCGCCCAAGACGGCGTCTGAAGCAATTGTCTTTGGGTCATCCCTGTGGCTGTGGAAAGGGGAGGGAGAGGCTGCTATAAGCAAACTCATTTGCCAGGGATTACAGCGTTGATAACGATCGTTTATTACACCCACGGACAAACGGAAGAATTGAACCATTAATATCTGATTCACCGATTCGACCGGTTCCTGGATCCAATCGGGTTCACTCGGGTTCGCTCGCTCATCCTCACAAATGCGGTTGATGGTATAGCATGCATGCATGCAGTGTTATGAGCGAATGGCGTGGCCACCCGGGGTGGGGTGAAACGAAAAGGGTCGAAATGAAATGAAAATGTCACGTTCCGTTCTTGGTCATTGCTTTGAAAAATTGAAATTAATATATCTCGATGGTTTCACCGGGCGTCGCAGGAGGAGAGGGGGAGGGTCCGTCGGAGGATAGACGAGTCCTTGTTTTCCGTTCCTCGCTAAGCGCGCGCATGGGGAGCAAAAGCAAATTGAATATCGATCCCTCGGCATGTACGATGGGTTACGGAAAGCGGGCGATGTAACTCCGTTTGCATCGACGACCACGACGACGACGACGATTGCTAAATACTCCCCGGAGCCAATCATGCCTGTGCCAAACCCAGGGGGTCATGGGGGTGGGCAAAACGTAAGCACACGCACAAGCCACCGTCGCACTTCAGCGATTCAGCAAACAGCTCAATACACGCTTGGATTCTTATCGCATTTGCCGGATTCAAATCAACGTCGGGGGGCGGGGAGGAAGGAAAAAAGCTTTTCACTCGCTTGTTGCTGTGTTTGGCTGTACGACTCATGGGGAGCGTTAGTCATTCGATTTGAGGTATTAGATTTTAAAAATAGTGGAAACGGATCATCGATGTACGATGGATTTTAATACGTTTGATAATGCCACATGCTTCACTTCTTAGATTTCTAATAAACGGAATGTAAGAAGTAAAGTAAAGTATGTAACATGAACGATATATTTATTACACAATCGATAGTCATAGTGTAGCCCCTACTTCTTCCTCGCGTGTGTGTGTGTGTGTGTGTGTGTGTGTGTGTGTGTGTGTGTGTGTGTTAAATCAGTTCAAGGATCCTATTTGTCGATTGATGAGAATGTAATGAAATGTGCAGAAGACCGTTTGCTTCTTAATTGGGTCGATTGGAACGGCGACCGAATCTATTTCAATTACTGTTCCAGCGCAAAGGACCTTCGATAAATTTAATTAAAAGATTTTCATATTTTTCCAGTCACATTTTGAAGAACATTTTCAAACATTGGTACTTTAATTGGAAATGAATTGCCATCCGTTTGATTTGTAGTTATGTGAAATAATATCAATCTCTGCAAAGCTATCAGTAATATCAATTTCTGCAAAGCACTCTCACTATTTATCACTTGATTCAGACAGAGTGTAATTTTCAATTGGTTAAACTGTGATTAAATTGGTAATTATTGTCAAGGATGAGGTGATACTGATCGTAAAAGATGCAAACGCAAAATTGAAACATCGACGTAAGTTGCATCAAACGCAAATAGATGCAAAGCCCTTACGATGATGGTCTTTTGTAGCAACTATTCCACATTATCCTTTTCTAAAGTGGATTTATTCAATCGCGCAGAGAGAGTGCGCCAGAGTGCGAAGTTAGTTGTGTTCAGACCAAAACGTTTAAAAAACTAAAAGGCGTTCGCTTTATAATGATGCTAATATGCAACGTACTACATCAATATTTCAAGATTTGAAAATAGCGGACCACATTTTTATAGTTAAATGATCATTTTCTTTAACTACTATCAAATGAGAACCATTTACCGGAGAATGGATGGAACCCGAGGTGGGTTCGGTTGTTGTGACTGTATGGGTTCTTTCACTACTTTACTGAATATTTTGTTATCATTTGAAAGGGATACTAGGGATAAATTGATTTAACTAAAATACAGGTGGCTAGAAAAGGGTAGAAATTGATTGAATGATTCATAAGTCTTTGGGGCAGTTGTTTGTACAGTTGATATCATCTAAATACCAGAAAATAAACAAACCAAAACAGCGGAAAATGCCAACAGTCCATTCGGTTTGGCCTACTAGTTAGCTACTAACAGATAAACACATATTCTGTTTAGTTGCTTTGCACATATTTAAACTAATTCCCGGTTATCCGATTCTATGATTAGGTCATATGAAAATTGCAACTAGAACCCTTGCCTCACTTTATATTAATTTTTAAAAGAAACACACACATACACACACAAAATGTTGAAAAAGAAATGATTTCTCATAGTTGCGGTTTTGAATTGTTAAGTAATTAAGAAGCAACGTTATTGTATCTACTTTCCAGTTTGAAAATTCGGTTGTTGATATTTTTTCCGCGATAGGAACAGTTTTTTTTATCCATTTGGCAGATATCTAATATGTATGTAACAAAATAAATAGGCTCACTTACTGATAGCTTACTGATTAAAGGATAATTGCATAAAATCGGTCCAAAATCAGTTGCCGGTGATATACATACAAGCTGGTACAAGATGTTAAGCTATTATATGAAAGACGATATGTTGTTCCAAACATCATCTGGGGATTCACCGTTTTTCGATTTTTCAAATACGCTTACCACTTGAATATAGTGTCAGAATTTCATTCTCACTTCAGCAAGTGGAAATGGGTTGCAAATGGGTGGCTTTTGTTGATTACAAGCTACCTGTTAATGGCTGATATGTTATGAGCTCGAGAATGAAATGAATCCCCAAGAAAGAAGAGCATAGGAATGGCGATGAGTTCAATCAAGCGGCACGGTTTGAAGATGGAAGTCAGGAAACGAAATTGAGTTACTGCGCAGCCTGGTACCATATTCAACATAATTCCCCAAACGACCCGCCATACCCGCCAGTAGGTTTTGCGCCAGCATTCGTATCGGAAAACAGGTCAAACACCCCATTTGTAGGCATTTTTCGGGAACGTCACATACGAATGGTGCGAAAGGGCGAACAAGAAAAAAACCCCCTCCCAAAAAGTGTCAACAGTCTTGCCGGTGGATGGATGTCAGGTAACGCCACTGGAAGCGAATGCAACAAGAATCTTGCCATTGCCACAGACGCATTATTGTACTCCTCCTTTCAATCATCATCATCAATCATTCCCTGCAATAGGCCACGACTCTGCAGCGTGATCCTCACCGTTGCATGCAGTCTCGTGCTCAAAGACCATTTCCGACGAAGACCTGCAGCAGCAGTAGCAGCAACGACAAAGGACTTTCGGCTTTTCGAAGATCCGACTGTCGGAGTCGTTCGGGACGCAAAAGCTCACAGGCACGCCACTTCGGGTGGTATCGGTCGGGCATCGGGGTCGGGTCGAGACTTTCCCCTGCTGGAAAACGGCGGAAAATTTCTCTCTCTCTCTCTCTCACACACTCAGAGCGGTGTCGGTGCTCGGATGCTCTAGAAGGATGCGCCAGGAATGTGGGCCTAGAGTGCACTCGGTCGGTTGCCTCACCAATACCGGTGCGTGCGTCGCGGACGACAGCGGGTCTAGCATGGTTCGCCAGTCCAGGGCAATACTCCAGCCAGCCAGCCAGCCAGCCACTGACCGACCGAAGCGCGTGCTTGTGAATCCGTGTGTGCGTTTGGCCCAGATTTCGCTCGGTCAGACTCGGCTGTGTCTCGGCAGGAAAATTTATGGGTTCATCCGCTCCGCGAGCAGACGACCCGGAGCGTAACCGTTGCTCGCACACACACACACACACACACACCGAACCAGGCATGGCAGGGCCAACATTCCAGACGACGGGCGATCCCTCTCTCTCTCTCTCTCTCCTCGTCCCCGATGGACCAACGGATGCCACGCACTACGCGCGCCAGGCTGTGTGTGTGTATGTGTATGTTTGAACTACTAATCCAATCCGTGTTCCGCTCGCTGGAAGTCTACGGAAAGGGTATTTTTTTTGTCGCGATTCCTGGCTGCTCGCCTGGACGGTCATCTCGTAAGATGCAGTTCCGTTGTGTGTGGTGCCTGCCGTTGCACTGCTTATGCCGGGGCTTGGGCCGTGAGGGTAGTCACCCGAAAAGGGTGACAACAATCAGCTCTCGAGAGTTCAGTCACGTCCGCGACGTGTAAAACTACCACCGCTCATCGATCGGGACGGGGAGGAGGAACGGATGGCTCCACGGGTCGGGCCAGCCTGCGGACGTGAGACATTTAACGCAACCGAGACGCCGATCGTGTCGTGTGCATTACAGACGGCAAATGGTACGGTGCCCGGTTGCTGGTACGATTGTTTCCTGACGATGATCCCTGTTGCTTTGGTCCAGTTGTTCTATAAAGCCGTTAAAGCCACTCAACCACTGCCAGTGCCAGTGCCAGCGCCGTTGTGGATGTGTTTTCCCCCCGATTTTTTTCTCCCGATCATCGGGCGTTCGATGTTTTTCCTTCGCAGGGCAAGTATTCAATAGAACCGAGCGTACCAGATTGGTAGTGTTTGTGTGCTGTTTGTCGTAAGTAACCATAAGCTAGCACCTTAGGTAGCGAGTTTATGACAGGAAGAGGGAACAGATTGAAGTTAACGCCTAGTTTTAACGGTAACACTTGGCGATGGTGGTTGGTAGTTCGGATAAGTAGTAATGAAATATGGATGGATTTAAATAGGTGTAAGATTTTCTATTAGAGCCTTCCATTAGAAATCTCAGGAGGAGAGGTAAAGTATTCTGAATTGGAATGGATTATGAATTTAAATACCATTGTTTTTTGTGAAAACCTCAAGCGACCTAAAATCCGTCTTTAAAGATTAAAATGGTCCAGAAAATTACGATGAATTTTGTAGTCTGTTCTGAGCTTTGTAGAAACTTCTTAGCAGTTTTTCTGTTGTTACACTACAAACAGATTTTTACATCTATTAAATTACATTATTTCTTGACTCTCCTGAAGGCAGCCATGTTTTCAATAAATTAATAGTCTCTCTTTGCATAAATGTTGTATCATAGTATAAATAATATTTATCATTAAGTTTGTATTAGAAAGAGGTTTGTATTAGTGCCCGTTACCGTGCAAAGTCTTGAACAAACTCTGAAACGATTATAACGATGCTGCGTTCGCAGATGGGACCACCAATGACCGTTATCAAAATAGGGATGTAGCTGGATCACAGTAATGCCGATTGGGCCTCGGTATAGTACCGAAACCAAGCGTACAAGTTTGTGAATTTCTATAATTACAGCAAAAAACAAACAACACCAAAACCTAATTTACCTTTTACCCAGTAACGGTTCCGACAGATGGCAGCTGGGCCACTTTTTGCAGTGCAGTACCTTGCAATGCACCTTGCGTCTGCATCCGAGGCAACCGAAGCCTCATAAACCCTAATCTGTGGCAGTAAGTTTTCTGTTCAGTATGAACGTCGTCGTCTGGCACGTTGACGCTAGCCACCAATTAGGGCATCCGGTTACAACTGGGACACTCGAGCCAAACCGAAGATCCAACATTTTATCTTCATGCAGCATGAACTTGACCCTTGGCCCCGACAGGTGCAGCAGTAGCAACCAGTAGCAACATCACCGAAGCCAAAGCCAAAGTCAAAGCCAAAAAGCAATTTAATTATCGCATTTTCCGACCGAAGAAGTACCAAGCAGGCGTTGCGAAACCGTTGCGTAGGATCCGAAGTCTGCGACGGACTGGGACTGGGCTGATCGGGCCAATGCCAACTAGACAAATGTGGATCCCAGAAGCGTCAATCTTGTCAATGCTGTGCTGGGTAGAACTGAAACTGGTCAACCGCCGGCACACAAATGGACAAACAAATTACAGATGAAAACACACGGGAACGGTTTATCCTACGTCAGGTTTACTTGTTCCGTCTCCTCGTGCCCAGGTCAGCTCAAGGCAGGTCGTTGTCTTAGGCACCTGGTGGTACCTCTCTGCGAGCTCTTGAAAGTTCAAAGTTCCGGCTCCCTTCCCTCTCTACGGGCTACACCAATCGCATGGAGCAAGGCCCGAAGTAACAAGTCCACCAAGAACGAGCCTTGTGTCAGCTGGAAAAGCTCCTCCGTCTCTGGGACCATCCGTTTGGCGTAGCATTTGGTGGGCTGGTGGAGGTAGAGTGATTCTACCCTTTTCGGAATGAGCCACACCATTTCCTCTCACAACGGCACAAGGCAATCGCCCTTGCCTCTCTTTCTCTCCCACTCTCTCTCTCTCTCGCGCGTGCGGTTCGTATCCGTATCCCGGGCTTATGTACTCCGAGGCCGAGGCTTTGCGTTGACCTATTTATTTTATTCCCCGCTCATATCCTGGAATTGATTTTCCTCTTCCTGGGGCTGCATACGACGAATGCCGAGATAACGCAAAAACACACACACATACACATACATACACACACACACACAAACAAACAAACATCCATGTGCCTTCCTTTTACTCCGTGCGGAATTCGGAAGAGCCTTTTTCGCGTTTCCCCGCGTCAGGATCCTCGGTCGTATCGCGTCTTCATCTTGGTTTTCTGCGTTTCTCGGAAAAGCAAAATCCCGCTGTCAGCAGAATCCGTGACCGAAAACGGGGCCGAAATTTGACATTTCAAGCGGATGTTTAGGCTGGAATGATGCCGCTTTATCCTCGGCCGCCGAAGTGAACCGCCCAGCCCCAGAAATAGAGGTCGGTGTGTTCGAGTCGTTAACCGCACTCACGACCATCACGATGATGGGGCAGAAAAGTGGAGAATCAGGCAAAAAGGAGGCCCCTGAAGAAAGTGACAATCGTTGCATGCGTGCATGTGTGTGTGTGTGTCTCTGGCAAGGAGCATAAATCAAGATCATGCCATATCAACAAGTTTCCCGATGAATGAACTTGAAACTGTGCTGTGCCCGTGGAGATGAGCTGGTTCTCTACAGGTCTCAACCGGATTTGGATTGCTCGTTAGATAACATGTGCTTTAAGCTAAAAAAAAAGTTCTTAGCACCTGGCAGGGCACGCCAGGTCCTTCATGTTCGTCTCGTCGAATCAATAAGTAAACAATGGTTCCCCTTCGCTGAGGAATAGCAGAACAGCATCGCGGGACGGGGATGAAAATGGTCCACCAAAAAGGAAACCCCGTGACCGATTAGCCGTATCTGCACGATGGCTCTAACAAGGGCTCACCAACCACTCAAACACAACGGAGCCCCCCCCCCCCCCCCCCCCCCCCCGATAGTCTTACTCTCGGCACGCGTCTTCACAACTGGCGCACTTATACCGATTAGACCAAAAGGAGACTATGAGTCCCAGAAACCACGAGTTTCGGGTTTTGCGAACCGGACCGTTTCGGTCTCCGGGCCGGACGTCAGGGTTATCTTATTTCATTTCCACTTTTCGTTGGTAGAAGTGGAGTGTGAAGAGCAAGAAATAGAATTATGAGTACGCTAAGCTCTGTGGGGAGATCACGTTACTCGCTTCTCGAAATGGCTGGTCCTATACTGGTCCTACAGGCTGGAGAACTGAAGTTCTTTACCACTCCCCTTCGACTAACATTTCGGGCTGGGCTGGTGCAAAGGAATTGAAAGTCAGCGGAGCAGCAGCGATTCCACTTTATTCCGCTGCTGGCTGCTGACCTTTTTACTCGCAGGTGAATTGCACGAAATGCGGGCATCAGGGATCAAAGGTTTTGTCTCTGCTGGCAGTGGTGGCAGGGTCGGACGGGGGCACAGTGTGCTTAGTATTCGGTGGAAATGTGAACCGTGTTCCATTTATGCTTCATCCAGAGAAGAAGAGAATTCAGCAAAGCAAATATGATCCGTTTGGCGATGGTGATGAAGGTAGTAATGAAATTCGTGCTGAGACTACCGAATATGGGACGAAAACGAGAACCTGCTTTCATCTTCAGATCCGCGCGAAGTCGGCCAGCTACATCCAGCCGGAGTTATAATAATCAATAATATCGCTGTAAACCCCAAGTGTTGCTGGGTTGTTTGATTTTGAAGTCCAATGGTAAAACATTCCAAATTTAACGACTTAACCATCTGCCCACAAGCTGCGAGTAATCGTTTTTTTAACCAGTTGATCGATAAAAAAGACGAATATTGAGCGGAGAGGAACAGAAATAGTCAGCACAAAAAACAAGCAAACCTCATGTAGTTTGCCCCTAATGCGATTGTTGCGCTCCCATGCGCTTTACGCTTCTTCGTGTGGTCCAAGGGAATTCCACGTGTAAGCGGATCATAAAAGAGAACCTCACTAATGATGGCGACGTTGCCGATGCGAATGACGGTGATGATGATGATGATAAGAATATTTTCTACTTCCACTAGCCATCATCATTTCATCGCGAGCATATCAACGCGAGCTCGCATATCGGGGCCGTTCTCGTGCTTGGATGAGTGATGCAAGGAACGTAACGTACCGGAGCGGTCCATGCTCGATAGACGCTCCTGCTGCTTGCCAGCAAAACGCTACAAGGATAATCAGTGTTTACTGCACGTAACACACGTACCAATATCCCGATTGCAGCGTTTTACGCGCGTGGTTCCTTCTGCCCCGAACGAGGAGACTGGCATCGGGGTCTTCGGGGCATTTACCGTGAGTGCCTTCACTCCGATTGCTGTTTTGGCTGGAATGCTTTTAGCTTTTCCTTCCAACCAGCCAGCCAGCCAGCCAGTCAGCCAGCGAGTACGGATTGCGAGCAAACAAATATTTGTCTGACGGAGCTATTCGTATTGTTCCGGCTGCTGGCGAGATTCTTGTTTGTCGAGCGAAAAGTGGCTTCAGTTAGATGGGGCCTGTTACTGGGGGCCCTTCAGCATTAACCCAATCATCATTACGTTTCCCTGGGAAATTCCATGTGTTTTTGTGTAATGAAGAGGACTACCGCTGACAGACACGTTGCTACAATACTTGAACGGATCGCTGCGATCATTTGCTGCCATACTATGGATGCGTAACTATCGATCTAGCTTAAGCGATGGCCATCGCCTTAAAAGGCTTTCATTACATGTTTTTATCGATGATGTCGAAAACATCAGCTAGCGTCCTTCTCTTAACGTTCCCATTCGTTTTTCCACCATAATGGATGACGCAGAACTTTCCTTTGGCCTTGTTGGTGTACGTGATCTTACCGAAAAGTGTTTGTTCAAGGGCTTTTTAACCGATATTTCCGGACAATAATTTTAACTAAATAGTTTCTGAATTTGATTTGGCTACGTTGCCCGGACCCGTAGAAAAAACCAATTGGCGGCATTAAATGTGCTTAAAGGATCAAAAAGGTGCACAAGGAAAAAAACAGAAGCGTTCGGTGCATACTGACACGTCAACAACAGTCGAAAACAGTTGACAGTCGAATTTAGTAATAGCAAAAGAAAAACATTTTGCAATTGCAATATTTTGTATACTATTTTATCCAACCACTTATGTTGTGTTCATAAAGATATCCTCACCCTGTTTTTCCGATCTTACGCTCGTATAAAACGTCCTAAAGTTAGTTTAAAGTACAAAAAATCCTATTTTTATTATTAAAAGACATGTGTATTTGGAATCTTTAAAATTAAATTATAATTAACATAATTATAATGAGCAAAAAAACAAAAATGAAGTGTTTCATAATGATAGCGCCACTAAGGATTTTAAGTACAAATCTGCAAAATTCTGCAGAGGTTATCCTAAATCTAATCCATCGAATGTTTCAGTAATCATTTCAAATCAGAAAGATGAGTGTTGGCTTATTTTCTGGTATTTTTGGCAGACTTTCTCGTAGTTAGAAACCTTTATTCATAGCTCATTATCATTATCGTCATAATCATTATGAAATACCCGATGCTTTGGCTCCCCAGCCTACAATTCTAATTATATTTTAAAATTTCTATTACTTGCGTCTGTTTTTACGGGCAAAGATTTATATGATAAGAATTATTTTTTAAGACGTTACTCGAGCGCAACAGCGTAAAAACGGGATGAGGCTGTCATTATGAAACGAGCTGTATGTCTAACTTTTTCAATGTATATCTTTGTCGTACCGACTGCCTCAGAATAAGCTGGTAGAATACTGGGATCGGGGCATTTTATTGCATTAAAATCGACTTTAGTCTAGTCTAGTTTTGATTTTGAGGATTGAATATATTGAGAGTAAAGAGCATCTATTGCTAATATTATATATAAAGTACGCACTACGCTGTAATAAACCTTACAATAAAATCTGTGCTTTTATTTGCCGCCAAGAACCATATGAAGTATATGCTTATAAGCATAAAATTGCTATTGCTCGGTCGTCGATGACGACCTGCGGACGCACCCCGACATACACGGCAGGGGCGACAACTGCAGTGTTTTGCAAACTTTCCCGGTAACAGCTTCACGAACACGAGGTATTAAGGAAGTTTTGCATGTGAGACAGCGCCCTAGCGTCGAATCCACGCACGACGATCCTCTTAGGAACACCCATCAACCTCCAACTAGTCCACCAACTTTACGCGAATTCATGCATTAATTGAATGATTACGATGCACGATACCCTCGTATGCGGATACATTCTAAGCTACTCGCCTGTTGGACGCCATGCAGGACAGAGAAAACATGTAGATAAGGGAAATATGTAAAAACGCCCGCTTATTGCAGCGCATCTTCATTTTCTTGGACTTGGAGCAAATGCTGCTGAAGAAGCAAATCTAGCGCACTAGAGTGAAGTAAAAACCGGCGCCCAACAACAACTTGGCAGCGAAGCAAGCAGCAACTGTCTCTCTTTTCACAACGTTGTCAACAGCAATAGCAACAACATGTGTGGAAGGAAGCACTTGATTGACTAATAGACTTGTCGAACGATCGAACGAGGAAGCGACGGAACGGTGGCGGTGGCCTCCCATCGTAACGAGCATAAAACGGTGCTTCACAAAAGCGAAGATAAGTTACTCTACGGCATAACGATGCGGCTCATGAGCCGCGCGAGACGTGGCTCGCAGATACCGGCATGCCACGCTCGACATATTCATCCCCTTCATGGGCCGCTGGATGGTACCGCGTTACACGTTACAACACTCCCGGCCGCGACGGGTGCTTATGATGATCTCGTTTAACCACCACGCTCGCGCTTCCTTCCACGACACTACACTGCCTATAGAGTGACATGTGGACGCGTCATGTGGTAGTTGACGCTGTGCTTAAGACCGTTCGTTGCCCAATGCATGGCCAGTTAGCCCCATCGCTACCATCCGCTACACTGCGGATGAGGATTAATCAAGTTGCCATGCGTTCTATTACCGTTGCCGTGTTTCCTTCAATTTCTTCAGTTCCTTCAATCAACCGCAGCAACAACGAGCACCGGAATTGAAGTCCTACTTTTTCGGTGTTTGTGGAATGAATGTGTGGAGCCAAGAAAATGCCGAGAAAATCGCATCGTCCGGGAAAATCAATACAATGTGCAGAATAAATCAACATAATCAAGCGAGCGCATCGAGTGCAATCGAGTTGAGCAATTATCGATGTCCTCCCGCCCTCCCTCAAATCCCCCCAAACCCCTAATGCCGCTCCCATGCATTGCCATGTCTCGGCGTGTTGTTAAGCATCGCATCGCTACGGTGTGGTTTTTCTTCGCCCCGTTTTTTTTTGCTTTCTCTCTCTCTCTTTCTCTTTCATCAGCTTCCTACGCAGCCGGGTTCGATCCGCATTCCGGCTCCGTCTCCGCCGGTTCACCGGTATGTCACGCCAATGCGCCGTCGAAGGAGCGGCAAGCGAGAACCAAAGGGTTCGTTCAAAATCGATTATCGTGGCAACTCAATCATAGCTCCCCAGCAGCGCTCCCCTCGCTGCTCACTGAAGGCTGATCTGCTGCGCTCGATGGGACGGGATGCATTCTCCACTACCACCACCACCACCACCACCACCATACCGGTCCCTCTGCCAGCGGCTTCGTGTTGCTGTTGTTGTTTTTGTTTTTTTTTTCTCCCAAGAACCAACCAATGTACGCCAACGACGACGATGCCGCCGGTGATGCATTCCCGGTGCATGTTTGCTTGGAACGTGGCACACGTTGCACTTTGAGCGTACGAATATAGAAGCAGGCCGTGCCACAAGATGGCGGAGAGGGAGTAAAAGAAATGAATAGAATAAAAGTGCGAAGGAGAGCGCGACAGAGAGCGAGAGCGAGAGAGACAGGCGGGCATCTTAACGACTAGATTAGATGCGTGGCTGCTGCGATCGTGTTTCCTTCAATCAAAATCCGAAGACACTCAGAACCGTTGGCAGAAACGACGGCAAAGACGCCCTCTTGAAGGTTGTCCCAATTTATGTAGAGCTTTGCGTGGTATTAAAGGACTCATCTTTTTTTTTTTTTGGAAACATCTTCCGGACACCGAACATAAAATTCGTTGCTAGTCTTAGTCCAAACCTGGCATGAACAAGACCGTTGCTAGCAGTCGAATGGTTCCGCCCGGTCGGTGCCCGGCAGGAAGAGTATCCTCGACAACTGTAAGAGCTTAATGATGGATGGTACTGTCCAGCGCGTATCGAGTCCCCCCCTTTCCCGGCCGAAGTATCGAGGTCTAGGAGGAAGGTATGTAAGCGTGCAGTTTGCAGCGTACCAGGTTGCCATTGCCGTGGTGGAATCACAATTTATGGCAGCCTAACAGGGTGTGTGTGTGTGTGTGTGTGTCACCACGGTCCCCGGTCTAGCGAAGGTACTCACGTTCCCGGTTGCAAATACTTTGATAAATAGGCATTATATTTCAAACTTTCCACTTGGCATGGCCGTAGGTGCCAGGCGAGAAGCTGTTCCAGCAGACTTCCGTTGGCCCACTTTTCCCACGCTGCTCCAGCTCCAGGTGTCCGGGAGGGAATTTAGTATGTCACACCCGTTAGGGCGAGGGGGGGGGGGAGCTGCTTGCATTCGCCCAAACTGTGTCAAGGTTGACGGAAACGATTGACCATACCGGGTGTGTAGACCGGGAAATGGAACCTGACAGTTCGACCTACCGACCTGAGTACCTGGTGAGCTTCTGAAGAAAGGTGGGATGGGTGGACCTGCAAACCTATCGATGAATCCAGCCTATAGTTACACACACACATAGACTACTCCCAATGGGGAGTCCAATGAAAGCTCACGTTGCGCCCCAAGAGGTTGTTAACTGTCAAAAGTCCAGCTCGCTAGCTGGTGGCCAGGTGTCGGAATGGTCGGGTATATGTGTATATATTGGAGACATTGTATGTCATGTTCCCGTTTGGAACTAGCGAGTGCGAGCATCTGGCGTTGGATTACTTTACCCCCCACCGAACGGTGTCTCAGTGGCGGACATTCAACTGGCCGGTGGCGGTGTTGCAAGGTCCGTGAGGACTGCAATTCATCTTCTGCTTCACCCACGACTTTAAGCCACTGCACCACGACGACGACGACGACGACGGCCAGGCCGACCGCTGGCAGCGCTGGCATTGCTGGCATTTGCGTTGACTGCTCCCTGCTCCCTTTCTCGTCCCTCTTGTACTCCAGTGCGGAGGAAATGGAAGCAATGAAAAAATATTGAACTTCCCCGGGAGTTTGCAAGCGCGTCCCGGAGGGAGGGAGAAGCCCGGAAGTACGCCACGAACGTGTGTGTTTGTGTGTGTGTGTGTGTGTGTGTGTGTGTGTGTGTGTGTTTGTGTGTGTGTTTGCGTGGCACGAGACTGCTACCGACCTGCTAACTGGCAAAATATCTGGCCCTGTTTTTCCGCGGCGGTATGGCCTTCGGTTCTCGTTCCTCCCGTTTCCCTCGGTTTCTCCTCTGTTTTCGCCTCTTTTCCGGCACCCGACAGGGACCTTCTGTCACCAGCGTGATCATGTGGGTGGAGAGGGCGTGTGGGAGGTCTATGGAACACCAACGCAGTCGGCGGGGGGGGTCGTCGAATGCGCTGCCACCATTCCGATGTGTTTTCCCCCCAGGAAAGGGGGCGGGGGGAGGCAGGCGTCGCAAACGGCCATGACCAGCCAGGTGTAGCAGTACATGGTTTATTGACCGTTCGACCTAGTTTGGTTGTTCCGGGCACCGAACCGGTCACGACGACCAGGACGACGACCAGGACGACGACCAGGACGACGACGGTGGGCGTGCAGACACGATCCTCCGAGGCCAGCTCGGTTCGTCTGCTCCTTCAGCATACGCATTCGCATGAGGACGTTCTCTCTCTCTCTCTCTCTCTCTCTCTCTTGCCGTTCATCGAGTCGGTTGCATCCAGCTCGCGCTCGCTCTCACTCCATGCCATGACGGGCGGCAGGACATGCAGCGTTCATCATTTGGAAGCGATTCTCGGGGGCCACTACTACTACTACTACTACTACTACTACTACTACTACTACTACTGTTACTATTGCTTCACTCTCTCTCTCACTCTCATTGTCTCTCTCTTGCCAACCGGGAGCGAGTTCGCATGGCAACGTTGCAAATCCTAGTAGCCGTGCAGGCGTTCTATCGAGTTCTCCAAATCATTACGTCCCCGGTCGCGGCGGCGGCGGAGCTGGTGTCCTGCTCCCGTACTCCCGCTCCTCCCGATACCGAAATCGGCTTCATCATCCGTTCGGGCTGTACGGAGTCCCAGACTTTCGGGACGCTAAACCCGAAAAACAAGAACCATACCAGGTGCCCTGGCCTGGAGCGGAACGCCGACACCCGGGTTATGTGTGTCTCTGTGTGTGTGCGTGTGTGTGCGTCTGTGCGCGCCATGATGGATTCCAGCGTGATTCCGGCGATTCCAGCAAATTCGATTGCAGCGTCAATCGATGCCTAATTGGAAATGGATGTGCCTACGGAGGATGCCCCCCCTGATGCTTTCTCTTCTCCGCTTTTCTCCGTTTTTTTTTCATCACTCTTACTCACTCACTCACTCACTCACTCTCGAATGCAAATGGCTGGCTGCTGCTTTCCGACAGGTTGCATTTCCGCTCCCGCCATGGTGTAACCATGGTGCGTCGTGTTGGTGTGTTGCTGCTGCGTCCCGTCGATACACACACCTGTCGATGATTATGCAATCCCCGGCAGCACCAGCAGCAGCAGCAGCAGCTGGCAAACGATGGTTACCGTGGTGCGCACTGTTGCCATGCCAGGGTTCACAAACTGGCATGCTGGCTGGTTGCTAGGGACGGTCGGTCGGTCAGTCGGTCGCTCTCTATTTGACAACCTCGTTTGCATTCGACTTCACATCACGTATGAGATCTAACGGACGAATGCGACATTCCATCATTTCCGGCCAGGGGGGGGGGGGGGGGGGGGGGGCTTTTCGTCGCAAAACAACAAACACAGGCCACCAGAAACACGGGACACACATCGTATAGCCGGTTTTTTGATTCGATGGATGGTTGAAACATTTGAGAAAGCCATGCTTTAAGGACACTGAGTCAGCCACAGTACAGACTGCACCTTTCGGCCTTAAATTCTCGTAAATTCTAATTCAACACAAAGCACACCACGCTTCAACCGGGTTGTTCTTCAGATTGCCAGTCCATTAGTTGATGGAAGTGTTTTCCCTACTTTTCACGCTTTTCAGCTACATCACATCTGGAATCACATCATCCCTCTGCCCCCTTGCCCCATCCTCCTCGGGAGTCACTTCACAACAACAACAGCAACAACAACAACAGCAAGTCTCACCTGTCAAATGTGACGCAACGAACGTACGTAGTGCTAACAACGCGCTGCATGTCTACGCAAGTGGTATGCAAGTGCCCATTTCGCCCAACCCGAGGCTGCAAAAGGAGCTACTACGAGTACGGAGTAGTACGGTGGCGTGGGCGGCTGTTGACGACGGCCCGGTGTCATCGTACGGAATTGTGTCCGATCGAATTCGAACCACGACGAACCCAACCAGAGCAGCACCCGTCGGTGTGTTGTCCGTACGGTGTGCGGAGTGGCGCTCGAGTACGAGTAGCTGTTGAGACACATCGAGCATGTCATATGCCAAGTGTTGCGCTCCTAGTTCCACCCTTGCCGTGCGCCAGTAGCAGTCCAGCAGGCAGGCAGTCAGTCCCCGCCGTTCGATCATCATTCTGACCCTGGGACACTCGAGTGTCTCGAGTGGTCAGCCACTTGTTCATGTAAAAATGGCCCCCCCTTCACCACCACCACCAACAGGGTCCAGAATCTGGAAGGGATTGTTCATTTGGTCGCCTGCTATCGGCGTGCACTGTCCAGCGGCCATTTTCCAGCACACAAACAGATCGTCGTCGTCGTCGTCGTCGTCGGCATGTTGGCCAATAGCACACTTGTGTTATGCTGTCACAAATCATGGCAAATGATCGTACGACACCTTCCTCCGCTCTCGGGACACCGGCACCCGGGACATCGTCTGTGCCTAGATTGAAGCGGAAACCGAACCGAACTAAACCGACCGACTGACCGACCGCTCGATTGTCCGGCAACGCAACTGTCGCCAGCTATTGTTTCGTTTCCTTATCACGTCCGGCACGTTCCAGGCACTCCCGGACACTCCAGCACCTTCCAGGCTGCGTCGTGTCCAGCACTAGTGAGGCGGCTGGGTTCATTACCCAGCCCCACCGGCGGCGGACTGGAGGGCGTACTCTGGACACCGTTTTGTTTGTCCGAGATTTAATGCCTCACGTAGCACCACGTACCACGACACCGTCCTCGGTTCTCCTGTGAAGCAACAGCAACGGCGTCGACCGACATTCGCATTCGACAGTCCTCGAATGGCAACGGCGGCGATTGCCGGGCACGTTTCAACCTTTGGCGACATTTTACACCCCAACCCAACCCAACCTACCACCACCAGCCCTCGCCGGAACGGAGACGGCCCGGGAACAATTGTAACAAACATTTGTAACATCATGTTCCACTGATCCGGACCATATTCCGTTGATTTGGATGGGTTATTTGCATCTCACCCCTCCCAACCCCTTCTCTTTCTGTCGATGTTGAGAGAAATGATTCATTTGCGGGCTGCGGCTGCCTCTGGCACCGGCCAAACACTGTGTCGGTCGTTGGCTAAATATTTGGTCAAAGTTGGTATCCATCGTCCACCACCATACCATCGTCATCATCATTATCATACGCTCGTCATGTTGGTTTCAACCTGGGACACAGGTTTTGGCAGGACAACTTTTGCTGGACGACGCTCGAAAGGCTCGTTTAGCATCAATTAGTGCGCCGTGAATGCGCCCCGTGCTCCTGCTCCTGGGTTGAAGCAACGTTTGAAGCGCTTTTAGTTTTCGAAAAAGTAATCCAAACACTAACACTGATCCCTCTAATCGCTGGCTCGCTTTTGCGTGTGTGCCAGCACAGGCCGAGCTGAGATCTTCCATAGCGACGCAAACGCCTAATACTATGCAACGTGCAAGGCGCGTGCAGCAAGGCTCGTCGATAGGTCTTCCGCGAAAAGAGACAGAGAGAGAGAGAGAGGTTAGGTTGAAAATAACAAAAAAAAAAGAAAGGAAAAAGAATGGAACAACGGCCACGGATATCCGGGCTTCCACTTTGTATGCTCTGGCTTAATCTAATTTATCAGAACCGAGCATGAACGAACCCGGCATCATCGCGGAAGCGGAAACAACCAAAAGCCAACACGAGGAGTAGTGACGCGCGAAACGGAGATGCACGGAGCGGAGGCAAGAGCCCTTTTTACTCGTTGCCTAGCAAGCACGGGGATGCACCGCTGCAGCTGCATCACCATCCGTTTCGGGAGAAACTTGACCCAAACGTACAAAGGGCTACAACCCAGGTCCGTACACGTCGTAATCCGTGTCCGGCAGCAAAAATGGTAACACAAAAAAAAAACAATGGAATGGAAAATAGGAGTGACGGTGAATGGGGAAATGGCGAAAAAGGGTAGACGCGCAAACCTCACGGAATAGGACGAAGGAAAAGGAAAAGGAAAAAAAACACCTCATGTCAGGTTCCTGGCCATATCCGCCCATCGTGCACCGGTAACCGTGGTGATGCAGGGCAGGCCATGCTGCGATGCTGAGCCGTCAATAGGTCTAGTCCTCCATTCTAGACGGAAAACAAGGCAACCAGGAACCAGGAAATGGACGAAAAAATGGGCCCCCCCAAAAAAAAGGGAACAATAAAAGGCAATCCAGGCGGTTCCGTGTTGGTGCCGGGTTTCCCGGAGCTGGCCCGCTACCTGTGTCAAACTGTCGTTCCACCCGCTTATGCCGAGATACAACGAAGAGATCGGTATCGGTCCGGGGAATCCCAGGCCCAAGGGGATGGCAAGCCAAGACAAGCCAAATCCCACATCTCGAACCATCTCGGTTTAATCGGCGTGACCCCAGGGCATGAAACTAAGCGTCAAGCGATCCCCCACTGCCCAGCCTGCCTGCCAGACTGTTACAGCCGCGTTTATCGGTGATGGTATGAGAAGAAGCTGAGGCACGAGCTGTGAAAGGGATTTCGAGAATGAAATCGGATATCAATCGCACAGCGCGATGGCGCTTAATTTTCTCCAACCGTGCATTGCTTCACGCTTCTCTCTGCACTGTCCGGGATTATGTCCGTTCTGCTTCGGCGTCGTTAGACGAAGCCCCTCAGTCATCATGGACAGTAGGGCGGTGTGGCGGACCGTCTGTCCGGTTTCGGTTTCGCAGCTAATAATTAGTCGCGAAAAAGGGATTCCCTTTTAATGGTGAACCGAACGTCGATCCTCTTCATTTCAATAGGCGTCCGAATGGAAGGGCTCCGAATGAATGATGCTCACGAAAAGGATGAAGGTTTAGTGCAGAACAACTCGTCGAACAAACTTTCCTTCTTCATTATTCCGGGAATTATGTTTCGTTCCATTTTCGGCTGTCCATCGACAACGACACGGAATGGTTGAATGAAGCAATAACAGAGCAGCTCATCGTTGCTGCGGTGACCAAAGCATACTGCATACTGCATAGGCCCTTCATTAATGCTCATTCTATGTTCGAGCCGGTGTTTTACCGTCAACAGCTAATTGAAGCATCGTTCCTACTCGTACTCCGCATCCTTCTTGTTCTGCCTTCACCGAAAAATGCTATTCTTAGCCGTGCAGCTACCGATGACGGTGGAGAATGACAAATGGAGCTTTTCCATGCTTTTCGGTCAACCACCGATGACAGATCACCGCGGATCGAGTGTGGATCCGGATCGGAAAAGAGGAAAGGTTTTTTCGACGGTAATAAGCTTGCCATACTGCTCCCGCCCCGCATACCGCAACGTAATGGGTCGGTTTTAACGGGAAGTTGATATGTTCCGATTTAGCATTGGATCAATAGTAACATAAAATTTTTGTACATGGTTTTTATGTAACTCTCGTATAAAAGTGTAGGTTTCGAGAGAGAAAACGAGAGAGAGAGAGAGGAATTACGTGACGATCGACCACGCGGGTATCGGGATGAAGATGTTAACCGGAAACCGATGGTCGTATATCGTGAAAAAAAAGAATGGAAAACTATTCACCAAAAAAATTCCTCTCACATGTACTGCAAAAATTTCCAGCAAAAAAGAAGGGAATTAGCAGCGGGCAAAAGCAAGCAAGGGGTCGTGACGGGCTGGTAGTGGCGGCGGTACGCCATAGACCGATCAAAAGAAGTCACGGCAGGGCCGCATCATTCCAAACGAAAGGTCGTCCAAATCCAGTTCGTTGAATATTTATAGTAGTGCAGCTGCTACCAGGCCAGAGCGAGGCACCGAGAAATGATTTCCGCGGAAACAATATGACCGCCTCAACTCAAACACCCCCGCCCCATTGCGTGGTCTAAACCACCCCCTACCTACAGTATCAGGGACGACCCGGAAAACAATTTCCATATTTATTTCCGCCCAACCCGCCGCCTAAATCCTCGCGCTCGAATCCATCGCCGTGTGGTTAACAAAAGAGTTGAACACAGAGAGAGAGGGGGGGAGAGAGAGAGAGAGAGAGGGAGAGAGAGAGAGAGAGAGAGAGCAGCTGAGGGTTAGCGAGCAATCTGCCAAATTGCCGATAGCCGTGGTCAGCGTGGTCGAGGTCGAGGGCCTTACTGGATGCAACACCGCAACACAAGCAATGCTGCAGCATCCAGCGTCTCTCTCTCTCTCTCTCTTTGCGTTTTCTGACCAATCCGCTTACATGATTAGTGCATCTTCCTCGGAACCCTGTTTAGCGCTCTGCGGTCGTTCCTGGGCATCGTACTGAGTGAACTATCTTGTCGGAACGGTTTTTGGTGCCGTCAACCCAACCGGCGGCACACAAACCGTCATGCATGTCCGGACTCTAAACAATATCGTCATCCAAGTGCGACGACAACATTACCGCAATTAAATACCAGTCCCGATGCCCTTTCCGTTCCACCACACCAACAAACAGAGAGAGAGAGAGAGAGAGAGAGAGAGAGAGAGAGAGAGAGAGAGAGAGAGAGAGAGAGAGAGAGAGAGAGAGAGAAGGGACGATGCAGGCCAACAAACAAACGGCCCGCTGACCAGCCATAACGATATCAATCACTACGCTTCGCGAGTTCATTAATTGCATGCGGGTAAAAAGGGGGTGGGCTGGGGACAAAGGGGAGTGTGGTGGCCAACCATGACGGTGCATATGTGCAGGTGCACCGGTATAGTGGCCACTAACACTAGCACTAGAGCGACACCGACGACGACGCCGAGTAGAAACCACGGGTTATGGGGACGGGCGGGTTCCGTGCCTTCGCTCATCGCTCCAACCATCGACGACCAACAATCGGGACCAACAACAATCGGTGCAACTCAGCACCACCAACTCCCCTACCCTACCCCGTAGGTGGAAACCGGAAATGGAGGTTGTAATGAGCGAGCGCGAACACAAAACAAACGCTCCACTCCGCACCGCGTCCTTGGTCCCCCCGGGGGAATGCGAATGCCGTGGGAAATGGCAACAAATCAGCAGCAACCCCGCGGGCGGGGTGGAATCGTGGATCGTGTGCCCGATCCGGAACCCGGTGCCCGGTTTTTGGGGTACACCAGCGCCAAGGAGCGAGGAACTCGAAGTGAGATTAATGATACGAGCAGCAATGAAAAATCGTTCACTCCGTTGATGAAAGTTTTCAAATTAATTTGATAGTAAAATGGTGCTCCTCTCACTACACACACACACACAAGCTCTCCTTTGTGTCCCTCTCCCATACTCGGTTTGAGGCGCACGTTGGCGCCGGGTGTACCAAGGGAGCACTACTAATTACGATCGTTCAATCGAAAGTCGGTTTCCCTCGTTGAAGCTCGTTGATCAAAGCAAAAGCTTCATTTTTCTTCTCCCCATTTAGCGTCCTTTTTCCCCTCTATTTTGCCTCTCTTTTCTCTCTCTCTCTCTCTCTCTCGCTCTCTTTCTCTCTTTCTCTGATATATACGATATGGTATGAGGCGAGATTCAGCTAGTACTAGCGTTTCTGGAGTTTTCTAGCTGACGAAGTCAAGCTATGATTTAACCGCGATCATCCGCTGTTTATTCAAACATGTATACTCTTCAGACACACACATACACACAGGGCGCGCTCGCACGATTCAACGTTCCCCTTAACCACCTTTTAGCTAATAAATATAATGCAGTGTCGATAAAAAAAAACCTCTGCGTTGGCACTTTATGCCTTTATGCTGTGTGCAATCCTGGTGCCTGGTCCACCGTCGACTCGTGTGGACGTCACATGACCAAAATTCACATTCCAGCCGAACGTCATTATGCTAACAGGCATATCATGTGAGCAGAGTAAATGCAGAGATTAAATGGAATATTGAAGAAAAAAAAAACGAAGGAAGCGATTGAGCTACTGATCCAACTGTTCTTTCCTAGAGTTTCCGGCTGGGAACTCAAAATCGACACTCGAAACCAGCTGCACGGAACGGAGCAAAACGGAGAACAGAGCGCGAAGAAAGAACGCAATGGAGCTGGGAACTGGCGTTCTCCAATTTATACAATCCTCCCCAGGAGCAATGACAATCAATTTTCGGAGTATTTCGCGTGCGAATACTCCTCCTGATTTTAACACCGAGACGAAGAAGCTTCATTTAGTGAAGCGAAAACGGAAACAAGTGATATGGGCCGCGATTGCACGATTGTAAGATGGACACACCTATTCATGTACAGTATGAAAAAAAAAGTTCATCCACCCCTGCAAGAAATTTACGTTTTTAGCTGTTTTCTCCGAACATCTTTGTCAAAAAATAAAAAGTCGTATATCAATTTTGGCCATACAGATATAGATAGAATCTAAAAAGATGCAATTGAGATAAAAGCGCAAAAAGTCAAGCGCATCGTTGAAATGGGGAGAGAAAAAATGATTACATTATTATTTTGTAGTGAAACCTCTCTATTTACTTCATACAAGCTGAAAATATGCTTCAGATATCATCAATGGTATCATAAGATTTAGCATAGTAATGTTGAATTTATTTAAAAACGAACATTTTAATACGGCTGACATATTCCTCGCTCGCAATCGAATCGAAAAATCTGGTTGATTTTGGAGAGTAAATTTAATTAGCATAGAACCACAAAAGCACCTTATTATTGTAAGGAATTGTAACTGATTGGAAAGAACACATGTACCAGAAATATCCGGTATTGTGGTAGAATTAATGTAAAGATGATAGGATTGTTTTATTGCAAACGATGGAGGTGATCTGTAATTTTAAACAAGACAAACATCTAAGGGAGGATAAACTTTTTTGGCGTGGTTTTCGTACTTTTGTGATATCTTTTTTTTCTGTTGAGTATTTTTCCAAAAAGTAAATAGCATAATAAAGAAGAATTACTAAACTAATCTATTGATATACGACTTTTAATTTTCGGACTAAGATGTTTGGAGAAAACAGCTAAAACGTAAATTTCTTGCAGGGGTGGATAAACCTTCTTTTTTCATACTGTATATGCAGCCTCTCGTACACCAGCGATCGCTCAATTGCTACCTTTCGCACACACACACACATGCTATGTAAATATGACTCGCCTTTACCTCCCTTGACGTACAGTTCAGTGAAGGTCTTTGATCGCTAGTGAGCGAGGAGCGGCCTTCGACTACGAGGACCGTAGGTATAGCCCTCGCACCGTCGCTCGTGTCGTTACTTCGTGCCGGGCCTTCTGTCGCTTTATAACATTGCAATGCATCACCGAAAAGTGCATCACCCTCGCGCACTCGATGTCTATTTGCGCGTTATTTATTGAAACATTCCGAACCCCAGACCCCAGATATAGGTTTTCCCGGAGAGCGCTTGAACCAGAGCTGGTCACCGCCTGTCCTAGCTCCGGCCAGGGACACTCGAGACCCGCAGTCCGAAATCCAAAACAGACACTGATTTATAGAATTTAATTAGTTTTTCTAGACCTTGACCACCGCCTAGCAACACATGAGGGGAAAACGGGATTAGAGTAAAAAAAAAACGAAGCTTCTATTGTCCCTCGTACCCCCTCTCCCCTCTGCTAGACGTACGATGTGAGACACCCGGATCGCTCGGCTCGGTCGCAGAGCAATGTGGAGTGAATTTAATGTCTTTTTAATTGGTTGCAATGACAGTATCCAAATTGTTTTGCTCAAAACCACCCAAAAGTGTTGGGTCATACGGGGGGGTAAAAAAAAAAACAGGGGGACCGGAGCAGGGGCCAGTGAGCAATCACCGACCGCCACATGCAAACGAGGGTTACTGCTGACGCTGCTGCTAGCGCCTGCTCACCCGGACGGATCCAGAAAGGCGGGCAAGGCCCGAGGGCAAGTTTTGGTCCAGACCACCGAAACATGCCGAAACTTTGCCGGAATTCCATCGTACAACCGGGACCAACGGACAAAACATAAATCTGTCCCCCACCCCTCCGTCCCATGCTAGGGCGAAGTTGCAGTGCAGTGCAGCTGCCGGCGGCACCAACAACAACAACAACAACAACAATAACAGCAACAACAACGAAACAAAAAAAACAACAACCCTCGTTTGCCCCATTTGCCACGCTTGCAAATCTCATTAATAGCGATGCTACGTACGTACGCGATGGGTCTACACGAGATGCGGCTGCACCGGATGGATCTGCATTTAGAAATGCATTTTAGACCAGCGCCCCCCCCCTTTCCATGGTGGATTTCCCTTATTGCTGGCGAGTTGGCTCGAATACGAAAAGGTCAAATGGCCACTCCATACAAACTACCCGGTCGCCAGCCAGCATGCCGGCGAACGGACGGTCGCTCATCGACTCGCTGTCAATCTCAATAAAATTGGTCCGTGTTTTGTTTTCCTCCCTTGTTTTTTTGTTAAGGAGTTGCATCGTGCAAAAATTTATCGTACTACTCGTAAACCGGGCGCATAAATTTAGTCGCTGGCTTTTAGGGCTGCTGCTGCTGCTGCTGCGGTTGTACGATCTGATGATGCGACGAGTGAGGGGCCAGGCGCCTCCATGAAGGTTTTCTATTTTGGGTCGGCGTCGGAATAATGGTGCGTTGGTGGTGATGGAGAAGACGGCCAAATAGGGAAGGTAACGAAGGTATTCATTTGCATGCAATACCGCTGCCTGGTTTGAAATTTATGATATCGCTCGTTTGTCTCCGATCGCCGCAAGTTCGTCATTTTTAGCCCCGAGGAAAACACATTGCCCAGCAAGCGGTCAATGATAAACGATTTCCTGGTCACAGAGTAGTCGAACAAACAGGATATATGCCGGTAGAAAAAGAAAACGATTGATTTCACGATCCGGATCGATCACTCCCCGAACGTCAAAGTCAACAATTGCTGGTAAACAATCGTTCTAATTATGAGCATTGTGTGCGTATCTGTGTGTGTGTGTGTGTGTGTGTGTGTGTGTGTGTGTGTGTGTGTGTGTGTGTGTGTGTGTGAGAAGGAAAAAAGAAAATAGATGGTGGGGCAATACTTACGCACGAAGATGTTGCTCATGAGGGTGGCGGGTAGACAGAAGACGATCACCAGCACGTCGGCGACGGCCAGGTTGACGATGAAAAAGTTGGTCACCGTGCGCATCCGCGGTGCCCGGAAGACGACCGCGATCACGAAGCTGTTACCGACCAGCCCGACGATAAAGACGATAAAGTACGCGACGCAGTACACGGCGGTCATCGTGTACGAGTGGCGATAGAACAGCTCGTACTCCTCGAACGGTCCAACCGTCTCGTTGCCCGTCCCATCGACCGACTGGAAGGGAAGAAGGTAAAAAGAACAGCACAGTTAGCGACCGGACAGTTAGCGCGCACACACACACACACACACACACACACATACAGAATTTATCCTTCTGCTGTTGCTAAAATTAGATTTCAAATCCGGCGCGAAAGCGGAAACGGAAGAACGATGGCGGAAGCTCAAATCCTCCCGAAAATCGCGTGGAAACCCAGAAACCCCCTTTCTTCTGACGTTGGAAACAATCCTATAAATCATTTACTGTAAGATTCGGATTCGGAGCTCTATTTTCTATTTTCGTAGTTCCCGGGAACTACGAACATCGCTCATCATCATCATCATCATCATCATCATCATCATCATCATCATCATGACCGGCATCACCATCGGCGTCGGTGAAATCGAATGGAAGGCGAGAGAGACACAGAAGAGAAAGAGAGTGAGAACGGAATCGGTTCTTATTCGCTTACTGTCCAGCTTTCGAGCTTTGTGCATCGTCCGAGGTTCGGGGATTTGAAGCGATGGCGCAAAACGGCGGCAGCGGCGGCGGCGGCGGCGGCGACGAACTTTGTGCAACATTCTATTCGTCGGCTCTTCAGCGTTTCTCCGGCGTTCCTCCAGCTTCCCTGCCAGCATCGCGCCGGCCATCGTGCTTTGCTTCTTCGGCGTCGGTGATGGATTAAACCTAGCCAACGAACAACGCGCCTGATGCCTTAGATCGTCCATCGTTCATCTTGCAACCGGGCGAAGAGAGAGGAGAGATGGAGAGCTGAAGACGCAGTGACAAAGCTCGAAATGGACGCCTGGCATACTGGCATCGCGAACTGCGGGCAGGAGTTCCGGATCCGGAAGTTGCAAGTTACACAGTTTCACAGTCAAGGTCGGGTCCGAAAGGGTGGCGAGAGCGATTACAATGTCCACACGCGTGGGAACGGAACGAAACGAAACCAGAGGTCGACCTGGTACTGGTGCTGGTGCAGCAGCAAGCAAAAGTTGTATGCGAAGTACGAATTTCTCGGCTGCCGTCGCCTGATGCCTTAGTGCTGCTGGAGTGCTGGTGAGAAAAGACTTTGATTGACTTTCGTTCGTTTCGCGGTGGATGTAAATGCTACCGATGGAGCACCGACGTACCGGACGTACCGGAAGCCATTTTCGCACTCAATTCCGAAGTTCGAATAGCGTAGGGGTGGGGAAAAAAAAGAGAAACGGATCCGATCCGCTGGTGCGCTACGGAACGGAAGGGCCCGTGCCGTGGGATGATAATCAAAGCAGATCGAAAGTCAGCTCGAATTTGTTTACAAAAGCCATGCCCGAAACTGAGGGGGAGGGAGAGAGATAAGTGCAAACGGGTGATGGGCTGGGGAACGATGCACAGGATAGAATTGTTTGGTATCGCGTTGGTCCCGCGCTAAGCAGTGAGCCCCCTGGAATGGCTTGGAATGTGGGATGTAGGATGGCGCAACCAGCATTAGCATAGAGCGCGGCGATGCAGATGCAAAAGTTTCGTCAAAAAACAAATTCATTTTCGTTTTCCTGTTGTTAGTGCAAGCCACGGATGGTCACGGTAAGACCGTCCTAGTCCTGGCAGACCCCTTGGCACTGACCTTTAGACTGGATAAGCGAGATTGGAATTCAGGGTCCGGATATTCCGGAAACCGATTTCGGGGAGCAGCAAGCACTTCAATTGTGATTAACATGATCTACTCCACTGTTTGCTACTACATAATTTAAATACTTTCCTATCTGCAAGGTTATGCTGCTCAGCATCATCATCAAGATCAGTATCATCAATAATTAAGATATTGCATCCGCTGAAACTTATCTCTGGGGAATGTTACACAACTCAATCAAAGAGTTAATGAAAGTCAATGACAAAATCAAGGTAAAAAGCACCTGGGAGCATTATATCACTCCCTGTCAAGATATTATATCGGTGTAAAACGTTTTCAGAGCTCACGGGACCGTCAACTAAGACATTCTACTTCTCCTGTTTTATCGCGTAGCATTTGATGTTTGCTTTGAGTGGTAATTTCACGACTTTTCGATCGAAAAACCAGTTTTTATCCAAGGATGGTTTATTTTTCCAAAACTGATTGAAAAGAAAAAAAAACAAACCAATAAAGATCACGACACTGTCATTCGAGCGAGAGGAGCATTACCCAGAGATAAGCATCGAATATTAATGTAAGGAATAGGTAATAAAAGTAGTTAATGTACAAGTTACAGTATAAAGTCACAGCAACTAAAAAAGGAACGCCAGTTAAAACCCGTACAAGAGCACAAGAATTAGCTTAGCGGAGTGCAAGAATGTAAACGAGAATGTAGCAAAAGTTGATCACACGAATCACACGCGACAAACCATAAACATTATCTTTAGTCCGACCGGAAGATGGGCGCCAGGCGTACTTGCTGGCTGGCTGGCTGGCTGGCTGGCTTTCGTGGCTCAACATCATCACCCGGCTCTCTCTCTCTCTCTCTCTGTCTCTCGGTCTCTGTCCTGCCTCCGCGTAATGCTGCTTTTCATAAAGCAACTACATTTTAATGATGGCCATAGAGGATTTATTCGCTTTTATGGCTTTAGCCGGTCGCCCCTCTCTCATCGAGTAGCAACGGCAGCGGATACCGGACTCCAGACCGGAGTTGCTGCTGCACAGAGTGCTACTTTGTGACCACAGACCACCCGCGCCAGGGCCTGGATGCGCCAGGGGTTGCCCTGCAGCACTATAAGCTGCCACAAACAATTAGATATTATCGGCGATTTGTCACGTTACTTTACGTGGGCGAGGCTATTGCCAGAGATCGCCCAAGGGTTGCGCTGCACCGAACCGGACCGGGTTGTCCTACCAGGGGGTTCGGTCTCATTACTTGGTCCGGCAATGGCAAAGCCCTAGACCTAGCGGCTGGCGGATCCAGGATGAGTCGCCCGGCATGGCGCTGGCCGGTAGCCTGACTGCATCGCCATCGCATCGAGCGCACTTATCGAACACAATTTATCTCCGGTATCTTGCGGAGAACCCTTCGTTCGCCAATGCTGACGATGATGATGATGATGATGATGATGATGATACCAGTCAGCCGGTCTTCGGAGCCGACTCAGTCTCGGCTGCAGTCTCGAATCGCGATCGCGACAGAAAACTTCGAAAGGAAGCTCACGATTTGGCACGATAAGATCAGCATTCGCCTCCATCCTCGATCCAGACGCCCGGTCGGCCTGGACGGTGACTTACCAATTTGGCGTACATTCCGTACAGACCGAACCGAACACACAGGAGCGACTGCGATGTGTGTGTCTGTGTGTGTGTGTGCTTGAATCATCATCGAACGTTCGAACCGCCAACGTCAGCTGCACCTTATTCCCACCCTAAATGGTGATCGATAGTGTGTTCCAGAAAGGACTCCCTAGCGCCTGGGGTGGGCACCGCCTTGAAGAAGCTCGAAAATAAGGGGTTTTTGTGTGGTGTGCGGTTGCACGTGGTGGTTTTCAGACTTCCTTTCTGCAGCCTCGCTAGATGCCGCCATTGCTGCTACTGCTACTGCTACTGCTAGTGCTGCTTATAGTGCTGCGGACCTGCAGTGCGAATGATAGCGCATAAATTTTGCATAATTCTCCCATCAATCCGACCTTCTATTGGTCGTTCGACAAAGAGTAGCAGGAGGAAGAGAAGGAGAAGGAGGAGGAGGAACAGGAAAGCGACGCGAAAGATCGAAACCACTGTTTCGAGTTCTCCGTGTTGGGAGGAGTTCTTTCGCTAATAGCCGAGCGGGAAAGACGTCAGAGCGGCAAGGCTTAAGGTGGCACCGGTAACGGTTGCGGGTTGATGGTGATGATTGCTGAATGATAAAATTCAATAACATGCCGATGGGGCGGGTAGCGGGGAGGCGGCCGAACTACAACTCATCATCGACCGGTGCCAATTATCCGGGAGGGAATTGTGAAGTAATTAAGATAAGCATTGGAACTGTGACTGGAATGTTTAAATCGGTCCTCGTGCCCGATTCTCGAGGCCTCTGGTGTCTCGTAATGCAGCTGCCACGAACGCTGCCTAGTGGTCGGCCGTTTTGAGAGTTTAGAAGCAATTTGCAGTTTACACGGAAGTATATACTGCTTGGCGCCGTTGGTGCCATAGGATGTTTGATAGCGCATCGATCTGATCGCATGCTACGGTTCTATTTTAGTACTTCTCACACTTAGTTGTCTTACGAACGGAAGCAATTTACAACAAAGGCTTACGGAATTATCAATGCTTTAAATCAATAGCACGCCTGTAAAGGCGATCAAACGTAGCAACAGATATACGAGTGCAACTGCCGAACAGTTTAAGAACTGGTTCTTTAACTATGATCTTATGCCATACCATATACCTTATACCAGAAAATGAACTGATATTTTGATCTTTGTGCATTGGGCTTTTGTAATATAGTTAACAAAGAGGTTGTATAATCGAAAGTTGTTTCTTTCGCTAGAGTGCGCTTCTAAAGACCGTTGAATCACGATGAACTAAAGCTTGAAAGTTAAACGGAATGTAAGGGAAACCATGTTCAGAGGAAAGTTTCTAAAAGATTGAAAGACTTCGATGGGGTAATCGTACAAAAACGTAGAGATCGAAATTAGTCGCTCTAAGAATGGCGATGGAATTCAACCACAATTCACACGCACAATTTTCGCAATGGAAATCAAACCAGAGAGCCCCTGTTTACCGATAATTATGAACAATATTTTCTTTTTTACCAAATTTTCACATTTCTTACCATTAGCTCAAAATATAACCTGAAGCATCGTATGTTTAGTAGAATTGCTAATAAACATTTCATGTCCAACTTTAACTTTACCGTCTTTGGTAAACGCGAAAAAGTGTTGCGTTTTAGACGTACAACTTAAAGAGTTAAACATGCTCTTTCGTCCAAAGTGCTATATATTTATACCGGAGATTAGTATTTTCAACACCGTTAATTTAAAATGGTAAAATCAGGTTTAAATCAATTGTGGCAAGTAACATTGTGGTTCAGTAAGAATAAAGAAATTTTCTTTAAGATCGATTTCCAGCTTGGTTTGAAAAAACGGTGTAAAGAACAGTCAAATTCCCTTTCGCCACGTTGGTTCTATAAACTCTCTATCAACTTTATTTTATTCAAAAACCTGAACGTGTAATTACAACTTTCGAAGAAGAGTTATTCTTCGGTTCAAAATTAATCAAACTGATTGTTACAATCTCAATCTAAAATCACTAATTGATTTCTGACGAACAAACACAGTTTTTTTATATTGACCAACTGAACTGGCAATGCATTTGCTTTCTACGCTTGTGTCTGTGTGTACTGCGAGTTGCAAAACAAAGTCCTTATTATGGCCGTACAGTTTAAACAAAATTTCGTAACTTGCCACATGCCAGCTAATGAACGTTTCTTTACTATGAAAATTTTTCTCATGGCGATGCGCCTTTAAATCCTTTCGCGAAGTTCTGCGAGGTATGAAACATCAAACTTAGTTAGTTTACTAATTTTGTAGGATAGTGAATCAAATACACAATATGTATACGATATCCCTCGTGCTCGACTGGCTACAGGACTTGCAATACCGGTCTCACGTTGATTAGGTTTTAGCGAAATTGCGGAACAATATTCCAGTATTTGGCCTTCTTCGTCTATTTCACCTTCTCGGTCTAAGATAATTTCTGTTCATAAATTCCCTTCTAAATTCATAATAATTTTGATAATAGAGGACCATCGAGCAAAGGAGGAAAACATCAAAAGCGTCAAAATATTGAAACAGTACCCTGCGTTAGTTACCCAGTTCCGATTGCTGCAAGAATTCGAATCGATTCGAAAATAACAATCTGTCACACTCTCCCCATTACATTTCACCTTTCGGACAAAAAAAACCCTTCACGCACGCCAATAGGCGGGCGGTAGTGTGTCACTCCCGGAGGGCGGCATACACCTGACCTGCCACACATTACACTGGAGAGTGGGTAAGTTTCGTAGCTTTTACGGTGAGCTTTCCGTCATCGTCGCATGCCACCATCGGTTAGATAATACCAAAGGAAAGCAAAACGTTCCCCGACACACAAACACACACCGGGGCTAAACACAGCAACAGCAGCAGCAGCAGTGGAGCAGTACGGCGTGCCGCGTGCACAAAGAATCATTATTTAATCGTTAGCGTCGCCCGGTCGGGTTGCATTTCCGGTAATTGACAGCGCGAACAGCACGGCAAGCGTGCGTGCGTGTGTGTGTGTGTGGCACGGGAGTAGTGGTGACGGTGTATTCAACGTTTGTGCAAGAAATCAACGTCACCGGAGTGCCAGGAGCGCCTGCAACAGTGCCGGGCAGGGAACGAATAGCCGTCGGAGCAGTGACGGCAGCTCGCCAACTGTTCCGTGTTCGGTTTCGGATTTGATGGAGGACGGATTTGATGATGGTATGCATGGGCGGGTAAATGGGAAGGTGGGAGGTGCGGGGAGGCTTATGCAATGCGCAATCCGAACGTCCAACCGACGACGACGATGACGACGACGACGGTCAGGACGGTTGGGTCGGGAAATGGTTTAAAGTTTTCCCGCTTTTCCAACTGACGCATTAGTGAAATGATGGGTTGGCATCGCACATTGGACGCTGCGCTGCGTCCTTGGCTGTGTCCTGTTACTTTGATCGTTGGTCGCGCCACCTTTTTGCCAAAGCTTTCGGAGGGGATGAAATGGTTTCCATTGCGATCTCACGTGACGTAACGTTGAGTGATCATCATTGGAGTGTATTTTTCATTCTTTTCTTTTCTTTTTTTCAGGGGTGGATTCACGAAAACAAACTTCCGCCCACCGGCTACAATTTATGGTGGTCAGTGGTCTTCATGATCATCGGAGAGGGAGGTGGTGGTTTGGGGTGCTTCGCAATAAACTAATCGACGTCCGCCCAATCCATTCGCTCAACTCAATATCCTGGCACGCTAGTTGCGGCAACGTCTGGAATGACTTTCCCCCCCCCCCCCCCCGATGGCGGAAATAATAACCTCCCCCGTTTGCCTGTTCCTGCTTCCTGGCCTCGAGCAAACAACAACAACAACAACATCGTTGGCTGGTCCCAAGCACGCCAGAGAACACCGTTTTCCCGCCGGAATGTTGCTGCGACATACGCGGCGTGGAAGGACGCGTTGCCTCGCCTCCAAAAACCGATGAATCTCCCGCCCCCCCCTCGGACGACACCGGAGGAGGAACGTGCGGAGGAAAGCAATCGGATGGAAACGGAATCGGGCAATCACAGACCCACCGAGAAGGACCGTATTCCAGCCTGACCCTACCCATCGCCCCCCAGGAAGAGGAATGTCCTTCAAGACGGCAAAACTACATTCCAATTAGCGGTGACCTAATTTCGGAGTTTTTGCCTACCACCCACCCTACACCACCCCTACACCACCCTAACCCCCGGCGCGGTGAACGGTGGGAACGAACGGGGCTACCATTCTGGGAGTCGTTCTGGAGCGCGGCTGGATGTCCTCGGTGTCCTCTGGGTTCGCTGGTTCCCGAAGCGCAAAAGGAAACGAAACGAAAACCCCTAAACACGGGCGGGTGCGCACACACACACAGAGCCACACGACGCACGCAAACACGGCCTAACCCATACTGGTAATGGTTTGCCGTAACGGTGGAATGTGTAATGGGCAGATGGCGGTGCTTCAAGACGATGCGATCCCCAACCTTCCCAACAGGCAGGCCCGTTACGGCCGCCAACACGGACTGTGAAATGTCCCTGTGCCCGTGGGGGCACCGTTCTCTGTGTGTGTGTATGTGTGTATGCTTTAATGGCATTTACTCACTCACTTGACGAATGTGCTGCGGTTAGGGTTTCACTTGATTAGCCAAAGCCGACGGTGCGGTCGCTCGTGAATGCTTCAATGGGTAAGCAGCCACTCGACCAAGCAGCGGCTCGCGCAGAGTTGGAGTTGAAAATGTGGCCCGTGACTCAAGTTATGTGCTCTGGGCGCACCGGTTTCCCGCCCCCCCCCATTTTCTCGTTGGTATTTACAAAGAATGAGAATGAGAACGAACGCGGTCAGCTGTTGTTGTTCCGTTCAGTAGCAGTTATCATTGCTTTTGTTGATATTTAACAAAACAGATGCATTTATCTGTGTGTTAACTTTGCGCCATCGGTGCAACTTTTACAGTTAAAATACTTTCATTGGCCTGATGGTAGGTGTTGTGATAGGTGATATTCTTTCAGCTTCTTTTGGACAGCTCTTAATAGAAAGTGCATTGGTATCGTGGCAATGCAGCACCTTAAACTACGTATAATGTATTTCAAAAAAGACGATTACATGTTGATTAAAATCAACATTCCTTGTTTGCGTCGCGAACTCCATTTGCAGTGGTACAACATGCAACTAAATTTCTGTGATTTAAAACAGAGTGCGCCATGTAGACAGGATCTATTTATATGTTTAATAACTTCGTCATTTTTCATCCGATTTGAACAAATAGGCTAGTGTCGGAAACGTCACTCTATGCCATTTTATGCCATCATTCGATTCACACACAAAAAAGCGGACTGAAATTGTATTGCAGGACATTGAAAATAATCGTTGAACTATGAAAACCGTATGTGCTTATGCGTGGCCGCCTCGTTTGCGGAATTTGACAGGGCTGGACTTTTTTCTGTGAGCCTATTTGTACAGTAAACTGTATGTCAGCAAACCAAGGGCTATTAAAGAATTAAAAGCTAATATCAGAGTGAAAATTGCTGCCATTGAACTCGAAATGTTGTCAAATAGATTGAAATGGCTGCTTTTTGAGTATCGAATCGAGGTGGTCATATGATCGATATTATATTCTGAGTGAATTGTCAGTAAATGGCATTGTATAACTTAGATAAATATGGTTCATTTTCCAAATTCAACTGAAAAATGAAGGAGTTATTGCACATTTAAATAGGTCCTGTCAAGATGGTGCACCCTGTATAAGGATAAGTGAATCGTTTGTTTCAAATTGTCAAGGAATTTAATAAAACACCTTTTCGCTGTGGTTTTTGTCGATCTGCTGAATTGAGAAATGCTGAATGTAAAAGCGCCTGCATGCATGCAATGATAACCATGCGCCTCCACGATCGAACCGTTTTGACCGAATACGGATGGAAAACAGTTGATTAAACCTCAAAATTATATCCTTAATTGATGTGTTACGGTATATACATCTTATGAAATGTTTTTCTATAGAGATTCAATAAATATCAACCGCACTTTACACCCATTAAAGCGCAAATTGCGATCTTGTTGAGGTTGGTTATCAATTTTGTAACTTTCCTGTGATCCGAGAAATCGATTTTTTTCATATCATCTATTACTATTTCCGATTCGCTCGCTGGCCAATTACTGACACAAAACTGCCCATAAGACCATCTACAATGGTAACATAATCATAAACCATCGAACACTCGCTCATCACCGTCGTTCAGAATTTTGCATCATTTTGAGGAAAAGCCTATCCATAGAAACCTATCTCTTTCTCTCTCTCTCTCTGATAAGGCACGCGCGCGCGTTTGTGTGTATTTCTAAATGCCTGGGAGGTCTAACCAAAATTAAACGACCACTACACATATACACACACACAGACACCGACAGGGAATTTGATTCCCAAGGCTTCTACTAGCATGCATGTCCAAATAGATCTGGTCGGTCTCCCTAGGATATGCGGGAGTTTTGAACCACAAACATAAACTGCCTCTCCCCCCTCCGGCCCTCCCTAAACCCGTGGTATCGTGGCACGTACGCCCCTGATGCACGCACACGCATTCACAACACACAAATGAGGTCGCGGACCTTGAGCGGAAAGGTAAACGCTGCAACCGGGCAGCGGTTCTCGTTCCCGGTGTTCACGGTGTTCGCGGTGGTGGTGGTGCATCGATATGCGCCCGGCCAGATGTCGATAATAATGTTCAATCAATATTCCGATAATAATGCATGAGGCTCATGCAACTGCACCGCTAAGGGTGAGATCGCTGGCAGACTGTTCTCCTCCTACCAAACCCTTTTCCCCACCAACCATGCCCCTCCTTTGCATCACAACAATCCGCAACACGGAAACGGTTGCTCCACAAGACGACACTGACTACTAGACCAACCACCTTTGCTGCTACTACTACTACTACTACTACTCACCGATCCCAGGCTGTCCCAGTCGCTGATGAAGGCGGCCGTGTTGGAGTTCTCGCGCCGCAGCTCACTGAAATCGACGGCCGATCCGGGCGGCATCTTCTGCAGCTTGAGCGCCAAACCCATCGTGAACACTTCACCACCGAGCTCCATCGCGGATCGCGGGCCCTTCTCACTATCTTTAACACACACACACAACAAACACACCAAACCCTTCTCCCTTTCTCCTTTCTCTCTCTCTCTACCTGGCCTTTTCTCTATTTCTCTATCCACTGCCACAAGACCAGAGCCACCAACTATTGCTCCCTCTTGCTGGCACCACGACCAAATCGACCTCACTTTTCCCTCACCACGGAGGGTGCGGGTGTGACGGGCAGGGGGAGGTGTTGCTGCAGCCGATGATGCACTATTGCTCGCTTGATCTAGCAACCAACTCCTGCTGCTGCTGGCGCTGCCCGACGCTGCCCGACGACGACGACGACGACAACGACAATGACACCAACAACAACAACAACAACAATAATGAGTCCACTGGTTGGGTCCGCTGCGTGTTGTCAACGGCGGCCCGCACCGACAAGTCCGACGACGACGACGATCTGACCGAGTTCATCCTTCCGGTCCGGGCACACCCCAGCGCACAACGATCGGACAAACGTTACTACTACTGCTGCTGGTGATGCGTCACCGTCAATCGACTCAACCGCTCCTTGGATGCATTCACAGACTACGGGACCTGCCTGCCAGCCAGCCAGCCAGCCTGTCTGCCAACTAGGCTATACCGGTTGCTAGGCTACACTTCCAAACACACACAGTCCACCGGAGGCAGATAGAATATGGGATCCGATGGAGGTCTAGGGCGAGCGGACTGAGCGGACGCAGGTTGCAGCGTTGCACTCACAAGGGGCAAACAAGCAGTAGCGGTTCACACGATCACTCGTGCTTAACGTGTTAAAGATCTCTCGGCCACGAAAAGAGGGATCGTAGCTACACTGATCACACACACCCACGCACTGCGAAAACACGAAAACACGTAAATCCCTCACACTGGCGGCCACATACTGCACACACACACACACGGCAAGCGCCTACTCAGGATTGACCCAATTCCTTCTTTTTGAGGTTATGGCTGGCCCGAGCTCGGTTCGCTCGCAGGTAAACCATCAGCAAGAGCACGTCGACCGATCCGACCGTCTCGAGCTGGCAAGGTGCGTCGTTGGCTGACGAAGGTTGGCCAGTTCCCGATGAAGATGCTACTGGCTGCTGCTGTTGCTGCTGCTGCTGCTGCTGCTGATGGTGACTGGTTGGATGGAAAATCGTGGGATTAATGTCCACAACACCTGCCGTCTGTGGCATAATGGTTGCTGCTGGTGCTGCTGTCGATGCTGAGAAGTCTGAGGTCGCACGAATCTGCACCGTACCGCATGGTGCGCTGCTGTTGTGATGTGATGATGGCAAGGAACCGGACGTAACTGACCTCCGCATCGAACACGGATTGCACCGAACCAACCGACCGTCCAACCGACCGACCGACGGACCGACCGATGACGGACCAACCAACCACTGGCACGGCAAAACAATCAATGACCACCTCTAAGTCCCGACCGCCACCTGCTTGGGCCACACGACACGACGGGGAGGGGGAAGAAGGAAATGTGGAGCAGTGCTGGCCGGAGGCGGAAGTGGGTTCGGGGATCCCAGCCCCACACAATACACACTTGCTAGCGTTCCGCGTGAGAGACGTTCGCGAGCAAAAGCCTCCCCGATAAACCCCCTCTGTAGATCCCGTACGATCCCCGTACGATACGGTTACCGCCACAGTCGTTGTCGTAGTGATGTGACCCGCGACGTCCTGCTCGTCGTCCTGCTCGTCGTCCTGCTCGTCGTCGTCGTCGTCGGCGGCAGTCGGAGTTCTCGTGTGCCACCCGCTCGAGTTCCCTTCCGCTTTCTCGCGCTGGAGTCCCGAATCCCGACCCGATCCCGATCCGGACCCGATCCGGAATTCCAGTTCCACTGCTCGCAGCCCGCACCGCCGTGCCCGGTTCCCGAGCGCCACCGACAGTTCAGTTCCTGGGGCAGCAACAGGGATTTCCGTCGAACCGTAGATCAACACACCCATACACACACGCGCACTCACGTGTACACGGTACATGGAATGGTGGTGGAATGGCCTACTAGTGGTTCCTCAGCTACTGTTGCTGCTCTTATTGTTGTTTTTTTGCCCTGAAATCCTTCAATATCTCTAACCATTAGCCAAGAATCCCGTTCTCGGTCAATTGTTTTGGACCAGCAAGATAATTGCTCTGTAGATTCTTCTCTTCTTATCGAAAAGAGCGATGCCTGGGCCAAAACAACAACAACAACAACAACAACAACAACATTGTAGAATTAAAAAAAACAGTCCCCGATAGCAAAACGATAACCGACAAACTTCCGAGGTGCCTCCATCCTCCCGGCAGTGCCTTGCTTGCCGCGTGGCACACCGTGGAACCGCCGAGAGTTCAAGCACCTACAACTGCGTGCGCAATTTTCGAATTTCGAACTTCCGTCCCGTCGGTCGGTCGGTCGGTTCGTGCCGCGTGCCAACTCGGCAAGGATTCTGCTCCTTTTTCCATCCCTTTCTGACTTACCGAGGAACAGTTTCGTGCCGTGATGCAGCGCGCCCTGAAAGTGCACGCTAGAATACGCTGCTTCCTAGTGCTTTCTCGCTTCTCGGCGCTCGGTTCACGAACCTACGAGCCGAGAATGGTGGCGAGACCCAACCAACACCACTACCACCAGCACTCCAGGCACTCGACTCGACTGCGATGTGGACGGTGATGGTTCCTGCGACTTCCCGAAAAGTTCCCTGATCCCGCGAGCCGCGCGAGGTGGATGTGCTCTAGATACCGCCGTCGTCCTCGCTGCCGTTGCACCATCACCATCTCAGGGGGGGCTCATGCAAGCGGCCAGAACACCGCCGAACGCCTGACACTCCTCTTGGGTTCCTCTCCCATCCTCCTTTCGCCGATGTTACCGCGAGTGAAACGAGCTCGAACTCGTCCGTTTCGTTCGCAACTCGCGCCGGACTCACATGGGTAAGGTGTCTAGGCTGTTGGAGCAGCTGGTGGTGTGGCTGGACTTGGCGGGCGGTAGGGTTGGTACGTGAAAAACGCGATCCGAAATTAGGTGAAGGTGAAAACGCGCCGCGTCGACCAAAGGCGATGTTGGCCACACCGCGTCGCACGTCGTCCAGGGTCTATAAACTCTCTTTCTCTCTCTCCCTCTCTCTCGCCACCTCTCTTTCTCTTCCCTACTTCATTCGACGTCTCGCTCACGCGCAAGCAATGTTGTAACATGGAATGGCACGATCCACCATAGAACGTGTCGTCGACGATTCCAAGCGCCCTTCATCCCTTTCAGGAAGCTCTTCATCCTTTGGAAAGCGGACAAGAAGGATTGTTTTGAGAAGGTACAATTCATTTGCCCGCCTGCATTGGCCAGTTGTTGACAGCGAAAGTGTATGCTGCCGCAGAATGTGCTTCGCAATTGAGCAATCCACAGCATGTGCATCGCCATCCGCATTACACCTTACCAGCAATGGCGAAGGAGAGGGGCCAGCAGGGCCGAAATTTTTCGTTATACTACGACAACACTACGAGAAACAAGTCTTTAAGGAGGAGCTGTCATGTATAGTTTTTGCTTGCTTTTGTTGGTTTGGGTTTTGATTGCAGTTGTTTAAGGGTCTTACTTATTATGGTGAAGCCCACAAACATATTATGTAGAATTTATGGATTAATTTGAATTTTGAGCAACACTGATAACGATGCATTCATTTGAACATCCTGCGAATCGCACCGGATTCGGAAAATCGTTTGAGAGAATTGAGCTATAGCTTCGAAGGGGATTTTCCAAGAACCAACGTTTTCAAGGTTAATTGTAAAACTACTGGAGCGATCCGTTTCAAATGTCGAACACTTGGACTACAGATTGGTTAGTTATCTGTAGTTCAAGTGTTCGTTACCAACCTTGTCGAGATGTTGTTCAAATTTTTGATACTTTTTCTGCGATAATTATGTGAAGCTCGCTGTTCGAAACGAATTCACTTTGCCTTCATCAAAATGCAACGAAAATTGGAAAAGTTGAGAATATCGTAAAACCTCGACGTGACTACCTAGAAACACTCATCATCCAGCAAACGAACCTCCTCCATATTTCTGGCTTGTTGCAGTGTCTTATGCACCCATGCATTCCTGGAATTGATGCCATGGTTTTATCGTTTTAGCTATATTTTCCTCATATTACTGGCTAGCATTTTTGACAAGCGGTAGATTTAATACAATTTCCAGAGGATACAATTGTTGTAGAGTGTTCTCATAGGAATACAAGAAAAATGCCCTTTTGTTGGTTTTGAAAAGTATAAGTTTTATTGTAGTGTCTCGAACGAAAGAACTAAATATCATCATGAAACTAATGCTAACGGTACTGATACTACTGTCGCAGTGGAGTTCATTTTTTACAACAATTTGATATTCTATTATTTCAAAACTTTTGAGCTTCGATAACCATTGTGTAACATTATTAAATATCATTTTATCATGCTGCATTTTGTCTATTGCACGTACGTATATTAAGCATTGAAAGATAAACATCTAATACCACGAAATACGATATTAACCGCTCAGATTCAGGATAAATCACTGATTTGATTTCGATTGTACAGATCTTTTTACCGTTTAGAGAAGATAAGAGACGGGACCGAATCGGAGTTCTTACTTCAAAACAGCACTATCTATGTATTAACATGCTGTATCAAATAAGGTAACAGCATGTTGTTCAGCGTCTACTTAACTTCCTCATGAGAATTCCTTAACTACTTAAGAGGCTGGAATATCGAGTTGAAAGGTAACATTAACTTCAGTACTGGGGTTTTAACACTAACGAGTTGGTTACCGAAAAATCTAACGAAAATTCAACACACCTTCCAGCATGTGTCCTAGTCGAAGCATCGAAAGCATAATACCAACCACTGCCTAACATAGGAAGTGTTGTCTGAATTTAATATGCATTTCATTCAATGCTCTCTTCATCGAACAAGCATAACGTAGTCATTTGTTGCGAATAGCCCCCCACCCAGCAGGAAGGTACTCGACGGGATGGCGGCAATTAATCAGCTAATAACCATGAAGGAGTTAATCACCCACAAGTCCTTCTGCTCGTGGTCTGGCACCCAACGTTCGACAGTCCGAGCGAGCGTTCAGCAACCACCATTCGTCTGTATTAACTGGTATTCGCGCGAAGCACAATTTTCCCGAAGAAGATTTCGATTTCCCCCCTCCGAATCCGTTTTCCGAACCAAAAGCTACTTCTACCGAGAGCGAAAGCTCTCGTAGGGATAGGTGTTCTCTCTCGCGCTCTCTCTCTCTCTTTGACGCTATCATAAATATACAACACACGCAGCAGCAGCAGCAGCAGCCGATCCGTCGGTCGGTCGGTGGGTCGGTGGGTCACGAGACACAGCTGCACACGCCCGGCCGCCCGTGCAAGACTTCGGCTACACACGGATGCACTTTTGTGGCCTACATATACCAATGCGCAGAACAGCCGGCGTCGGGCACGCACACCAGCACACAGGCGGACCACCGAGGCCCAGGTGAGACAGCGGTCCTTGGGCGTTGGTGTACGTTCGCAAGGACGCCATGTCCTGTCTGTGGTGTGAGTGTACCTCGTTCGTGGTGTCCACGAGCCATAGGGAGCTTAGGAGTGGGTGAGAACGGCGGTGAAATCTTGTATTTCTATCGCACGAAAGAGAGAGAGAGAGAGAGAGAGAGAGAGAGAGAGAGAGAGAGAGCGAGTGAGATGGAACGAGGAACAGGAACTGGAAACGTGTTCGGTGTTTCCGTCGTTACATAGACCGTTGCTCGCGCTTCTGGTAAGGGGCTTGGGAAAACCAGCGGTTGGGGAGGTGTGGGGTTCGGGTTGAAGAATCGTGCGAGGCGGTTTCGAGGTCCCGCGCGGTCCACGGGGCACGCGGGGCCTCCCAGACAGGAAATAATGCTCCACTGTTTACATATTTTATGGCATCATTCGTACACACAACTCCGCTTCACTCGTACGGGAGGATGCCCACGTAGGGTTCGTATCCCGGGGGAAGAGGGGGGGGAAGGGGGTCCGTAAGGAGTGCCATGGACGGACGAACGGGTGTGATAATGGTACGTTTTTCCACTTCGGTTAAAGTTGCTGCTGCTGCTTCTTCTGCTGCTGCTGCTTCTACTGCTGCTGCTGCTGCTGTTGCCGTTTGTGGCAGGTAAAGGTGTTTATCCGGGTGTTGTTGTAGCCCACCAGGACTGGTGTGGCCCAGCAGTGAGCCCATTGAGGCACTGGAGGAGCTGAGGCCATCGACAAAATATAAGCTTCATTCCATCCCCGAAACCTGTGCTGTGAGTGTGTTTTCGAGACGAAGAAAACATTCCCTCCGCTCCGTTGAACACCATTTGGGACGTCCTCTTGAAACGACCTCCTACTGGTCCACACACCCAAACGTCGCTGGAACACGTTATCGTTTTCCGCCATTCCATATCGGCCATTCCCTGCAACACAATTCTGCCTACCCTCTGGTTTTTTTTTCTATTCTAGCGGACAGGATTGACGTATGGAGGGGTTACCAGAGGAGTTCTCCATGCAGAAGTTTACTCTTGGTCCTTGGCCCCCCTCCCCCACTTCCCCGACATCCCCTGGAAGTCGGAAGGTGCACGCGATGCTCAGCGTAATTCACGCTGGGAAACAAAAATGAAAGACCAACGAAGTAAGGTGCCGTGCCATTACCCGCCCGAATATGATGCCTAAAGGGAGGAAGTGATGTGCGGGCAGGGAGGGGGGCGTTCGGGTTGAGATTGCCTTCCCTAATCTGACGTCGAGCCTAGAGCGGGACAGGGAATGCATCGAAGAAAAAAAACGAAACAACAATCTCTGCCTCGTGGCCTTATCGTGAAACTTCTAAATCCCGGCCTCTGCCTCTTCGCTGGGAGTCGCGTTGGTTTAGAGGCCAAGATGCGGCCCCTAATGCGCCCATCCTACGGACGCCACCGAAGGGACCAACGCAAGCACAACAAAAACAAAAACAACAACAACAACATAAAAGTTTAGTAGTTTTTGGTCGGATTACACATAGTATCTTCCGCTCGGGAGGGGTTTCCGCAGCGCAGGTGCCACAAACAACAAAGGGAGACCCCCTCTCTTCAAAGCTGTGCGCTTGTGAATGGACCTGCTACCTGCAGGAAGGAGAAAAAAAAAACAACGGACATCTATTATCTAATCTTGACCTCGCCTGCCACGCCGTGGATTTACTTATCGGGAGCCATAGCGCGAACGTTAAGACGATCCAACGTCACTGCAGTGGGTCTCTACTAAACGATAGGCGCGGGATGATTCCAGCTCGAGGGGAAGTCGGTTCGATTCCAATTTTCAAAATCGATAAAGCAATCTACCCACGGAGCCGCACCTTTATCCACGCGGGACCCTTTGTTGACCAAAGGGCAAGTGCGATAATGTGGCCACGCGAGCATGGCTCGCGTATGATTTGCAGCAATAATCGTGACGGTGGCGCCGGTATGTCCCTCGGCATAAGGGCCCACGACCCCACGGGTGCCAATTGCGGTAGATAGTTGGCGCTGCGGCGACTAATTTAGTTCCGCCGCCAACTTTTCCAAGAGCCTGGAACTGGAAAAGTTTATTTTTAGTATCAATCTACGGAACGAACCTTGGGATCTACGGAACGAACCTATTTGTGGCCATGGCGTGAATGATTGAAGGATTTCGATTTTCGGGAAGCAGACCGCAGAAAACAGAGCCGGGCGGATCGGGTTCTTACAGTGGGACAATCGTGTTAGGTTTAGATGGACATTTATTCCGCTGATATTTTGGTGTAAGAGGATTTAATCTTTTGTAATGGTTATCTATTTATGATAGTTAAGGAAAATTCCCCTTACCAGTGTAGCATCTTGTTCTGTTAAATGCATCTGGTTCTGTTAATGTATTAGCGTATCTAGTTTAGCTTGAGGCCTATTGATGAATGATTTCAATAGATCCATGGTAAAGTATTACAAACACTTCAACGATATTTCAAACAATATTTTCGCTTTGATACAAATTTTAACAAAAATTGTAAAATAGAAAAAATAAGTTATTACTTCAATTACTTTATGACTTACAACTGAATGAATTAAACGTACGGCTCGACCGTCCTTATATATGTTGAAAAAAAACAACTGAATGAATTAAAAAAAAAAACAACTGAACGTGTGAGAGGTGAACAGGATTTTACACAAAAAAATATAACATATAAATACAAATATAAAAGGATGACGATCGCAGATCGCTTGCAGGTACAATACTATTCAGAAAATAAATTACATGTAATCGGGATTAAAGTGCCGTTGAGATATCATTTGCTTGCACAGTTAATTTTCTTGAAGTGCTCTTACGCAGCTACCAGCTTTGGTTTACCAGCAAAAATGCAAAGAACTTGATCAGAACCAGGATAGCAAAAAACATTACAAGATGTTATGCTACTTCTTTCATTTCTTGTTTTGATGCATCCAGATTGAAAAGGCAGAGACCAATTACAAATACTAAAACAATAACTATCAGTTGTAACTTAGAAAATGTATAAAGGTAAACCACTAAATGCTGAATGAATTTTTAAATTGCATTTACAAAGAACAATAATTGCACATTGGAATCCTTGATAGTTGTATAACTTTTTGGGAATTTTTGGGAGTCAGCAGATAGCATGTCACCAACGAACCTTATGGTTCTTCATGAAGATTATGAAGGATGCTTCATGAAGTATTAGTGCGTGTTATTGGATAAAAAGTATAGATTATGAAGTAAAATTATATGATATCCTCAAGAACCACTTTAAAATTGGAAAAAAAGAAAATAATGAATACACAGCTAGTATATTGTTGAATATAGGTATTTTACATTATGAGTTTATGTATTATGTTATAGTTGTATTTTTATTTTGTTTTGAGTTCTATTGGTCTGATCGGTGGTGTGATATTTATTGTTTGCCGAGCCTTCATCCATCAAATAATTACACTCAAATCCAACCTTTTTTATGTGGAATTCAAATGCTTTAACTTGGAATCTTACCAAATTTATAGTGTCAAAAAGTTAAAAGTATTTATTTTGATTTCCACAAACTATTCACATGAAAGTCATGCCTTTCATATTACCAAATAATGAATGTTTATATTTTATTATGTTTGTTAAACTATAAATGTTAAAATATGACTCCTAGTTAAAACGAAAACTTCACACAAATCTTTTGAATTTAAAACAAATGTATAAATCCATCAACATTACGTATCGGAGTCATCAAAAGATTAAAGAAGTTTATACTCTCAATCTTCTCAACGTTCTTATTCATGGTTACCCAAGGGTACATTTTAATCGGCGCGGTCTCTCGAGCGGCCGTCTTGAGACCGGCGGAAACTAAATAGCCGCAATACATAGACATTTAGTTTCCATCGGGAACTATTCGGCCTTTGTGCCCAAACAGTTCCCGCCGGGCTCAAAATGTCCAGCTCATATGTGTCTCAAATAGGTTCCATCGGGAACTATTCGGCCTTAGTGCCCAAACAGTTCCCACCGGGCTCAAAATGTCCACCTCATATGTGTCTCAAATAGGTTCCATCGGGAACTATTCGGCCTTAGTGCCCAAACAGTTCCCGCCGGGCTCAAAAAGTCTACCTCATATGTGTCTCAAATTGGTTCCATCGGGAACTATTCGGCCTTAGTGCCCAAACAGTTCCCGCCGGGCTCAAAAAGTCCAGCTCGCAAAAAATATCACTTTGCGAGAACGAGAAAGCTAGAATAAGAAAGAGTGAGAGATTGAATGCCGCGGTTGTAACGAAAGTGGAAAAATTACATCACGTAGTCATTGACGAATAAAATGACTGAGAGGCGCATTGCATCCTGGCTCGTGTAGTGCATGTGCAATGGTAAGTATTGTTCGGTTTAGAAGTAGATTTATGTTTCGAAAATTAATTCATCTGATCTTTAAGCATTTCAGGTTAAAAGGTACCGGGTCTATGATCGTGTAAAGATGACAGGATATCTCTATTAATCCTTCACACAAGGAGTTGCGCCGAGGACCAGGGAGGAGTCAAGATTTTCTGCATCAAGATCAAGAAGCAGAAAAGTACAGAAGCAGATAGTTGTGTACAGCGAAAACAGTATATTGTACGTGACCCTAGAACTGCCTGCAGTAGAACATTCGAAGCCAAAGCCATTTGCGGTGAATCGTCTGTGCTGTAGCACATCGATATCAACAATATCACATGGATATAAAAAAATGTGCAAAATAATAATATGAAATTCAATATTAAAAAATGTACTCCAAAAGTACAAAACCCATGTAGTTTTGTTTCATTGTTAAACTTATTGTTTATTATTAAATATTTTGATAAAATGTGAAAACGATCCAAGCAGGCTATAAAATCTAAAAATAGAATAAAAACGCTCCAAGCCGGTTTTAAAACAGTGTCCAAATAGTGTCCGCCGGTCGCAATTTGTCCCACTACAGTGTCCAAATAGTGTCCGCCGGTCGCAATTTGTCCCACTACAGCGTCCAAATAGTTTCCGTCGGTCGCAATTTGTCCCACTACAGCGTCCAAATTGATGCCCATCGAGAGGGACAATCCGCGGATTGTGCTGCGGCCGAATAGGTGCTACGGACGCAAAAATATATGGAAAATTTGCTTGATATTTTGGGATTGGGCACCTCTTTGGGCATCAGACAATCCGCGGATTGGGCATCAAAACGGTCTCTCTTTCCTCGTTGGGTAGCCTTGATACAAAATGATGAGTTTTAACATTTATTAGACGAGTTAACAATTATTTCGATTCCCTACTAAATCGGAAATACTCGTCCAATTCTATGTAAAAAAAATCCAATGTAAAACATAAATTCGACCACCAATCAAAATAGATTGTCAAAAAAGTGTTATATTCATTATTAATGAGTTTCCTCTTTTATGCAGCAAAACGTACAAATCCCATTTTTTGGCTAAAAAGTACTGCTAGGTTTGTTATGGTAATAGTAACAGGATTTGAGGTCAAACTTTAATGGCGCGACGACAAGATTCTTTGCTTTTTGGAAAATTTGGATGAACTCAAAAAGGACTATTCTTTCGAATTGTAGAACATTTAGAAAATGAATCTAAATTTATATGAATTACTTCAATTTAATTTGATTTATGGATAGTCGATATTGTCATTTCTAATGCAAAAAACTCTACTTTTCCTTCACTGCAACGGGCGTATGCATTGCATGACAGTAAACACATCTTTCCGATATCGCGATACGGCCCGGTCCACGGCCGGTTGTTACTACCTATCGCCATCGGTGGTCAAAGTCCACATGGGATCCGCGTTGATTAGCCAAAAGACGATTGTAAAAGTGTATCCTCTTTGATGCACCCCGGCTGGGTAAGGTGCCGCGGTTTGAGATATTATCCGGTATAATGAAGTCGGATAAGAACCCTTTACACTCCCCATGGAAACGGTTGAGCAAAAGAAGAAAGGAAAAACGGAGGAAAGAACCTCTACGGTCCAAACGTAAAACGCGCCGAGCAGCACCTCACGCACACACATCCAATTGACCGGCTTTTACAGTGCCTGGCAAAAGCTTAAGCTCGACAGGGCTGGAGGAATCGTGGTTTTCGCTTTCCAAAACTGCTTCGAAACGGGGCCTATAATTTTCCTAATTCGAAAATGTATCAAAAGTGCAACATTTCCGAGAACCTACACTTTTTCGGTAGCACCGCATCTGACAATTCCCATACAAAAAAACCCCGATTTCGTGATGGGAATCGCCAGACGGGACGGTGGAAAATTGTCACTGACGACAGAAACCGAGTTCAATGTTGCGTGCACCGCTGTATTGCGCAAACGCATGTGTTTTGCCGCGTCTCGTAGTGTGCGGGAGCGGGCGGCCACGGCGTCGCATATAAAACTAAGCGCCGGTGACGGCGTCGTCGTCAAAAACGTGCCCAACTCGCGTCGCGGTAGAACCCCTGACACGCTCTTCGCTTCGATCGTTTGCAGAAACCTCGCCAAACTCACATCACAATGGCCGCCATCTGGGAGGGAAAGAAGTACAAGATGGAGAAGTCCGAGGGATTCGATGATTACATGAAGGCTCTCGGTAAGTATTCCGTGTGAAAACCCCATCCGAATTCGTGATAAAAAAAACCGAGGAAACCGACGCGTGACGCGAGTGTTCTAGCACCACCGATTGGAATGGCAATTATCGTAGTAGGTAGCCTCGTGTCCCGTGCCCAGAGAGCCAGAGATCTGCCGTAACACCGCGATACCGATCGTAGCAGCCAGCCGCAAAGCAAATTGCACAAAACGCGAGCAAACGCGGTTTTTAGGGTATCTATTTTTTTCTTTCTCGCCTCCGGATCGCGCCCTCCGGAGGCACGGCCGTCTTCGTCGCAACATCCAGCCAATCGCGAGCGAATCGTACGATGATGGTGCGTGCGTGTGCCGGATAGACGCGTTTGCGCTCTTCATGTGCCGGCCGGTTCTATCGTTTTCCTGCGAATCAGTCGGATACATCTCGAACCGGTTTTTCTATGCATCACAAGTATGTGGCTTCCTTCCCGCAATTTGCATCGCATTGGAATGCATGGCAGGTGGGGGGGGGGGGGAGAGAAGAGGACGGGGGAGAGTCTATCCTGATCTTCTTGTGGAAGCGTGAATTAAGATTAAACTTGTTTTTTCTCTTCGAAAAGAAATCGAAAACGCGTTGGCATGCGGTGCACGATGGAGTTTTTTTTTATTGTAAGGTCTGGTTTGGAACGGGGTTTGGATCGGTATCTGCACTTCCATCGCCGTTAATGTGATTCCCTCTTCTTTTGGAGATACCGCATGGTGGTGTGCACCAGCTTGTTGTACCGGTTGTCAGTCACGCATTGCAAGACGCGCCACCGGGTAGGGTCAATAGCCTTCGCTTGTCATCGCCATCGCTCTGTCCGTACTTTGCTCGCTACGCCCTAACGTGTGACAGGAGGAAGAGATAGAGGTAGTAGAGAGGGAGAAAAGTTATTGTGTTTCACTTGCACCGAGCAAATGTAATCTGGCCAGTGACACATGAGCAGCGCACTGATAAAAAAAAAAGGTCTGGAATACAAATGTATTCCGCCTTTTTTGTGTTGCTCGTCGAACACATTACTGTCTCGTATTTCGACACTCGTTACGTTGTTTCCTCACCGGTGGTGGGTGTGGTGTGACAATCGGAATGCTTAATGCTTATTACTCGACAAACAGCACTGACGCACTACTCCTGGATGTGACTCATTGACGGTAATTACGGGAGGAGGACAAAAACAAGCCCGTTCAGTCAAGCAAGGTTATGGTTATGATGAGCCTACTAAGGGCTAAAGCAAAATGAAATGTAAAATGGATCATGCAATGAAACTTGCATTGAAGCAACCAGAGCAACCGCCTGCTTGACCGTTTCCGGATTGAAGTGGGCTGCTCGATGATGTCTGTCCAGACTCAATTATGCATTTGACCGGGGGAGAGGGCGCGCGTTTGTATGGCCGCCTTCCTGTCTGCGGCCAGCAAGAAGATGTAAGAACCACCACCAGCATCACCAACAGCAGCATCCATTGTGAATTAATTAAGATCAATCCAATTTGCCCGTCCGCCACCACCAGCAGCAGCAGCAGCATTGTGTCCTCCTGCTGGTGGTGTTGTCGTCCAGTGCAGACTCGAGGACGGCGTTTAACCAGTTTTCTCACGCCATGCTGTCACAGGTTGACTCCGGGTGTCAAATGAAAAACGAAGCAGACGAACCATTGTGTGTGAGTGTTGTGTGCTGTATATATAGAGAGAATCACGGACTCTGTCTCAAGAGGTTCAATTGGTTCAAAACGCAAAGGGGACAACATAATTGAATCAAGAATCCATTATATTATCCATTGGGCGGTCCCGCCAGGGTGTGGTTGCGGAAGAGTTTGTTCTCTCTCTCTCTCTGTCTCTCTGGCCACTCTCTGGTCCCGATGCCCTCCTGCAGGTCTGTCGCCATACACGTCTGATATGGTTGCCCGTTAATCTCCTCCACTCCTATGTACGCCAGTAGCAGAGTGGTGTAATAGATTAACATCATTATCGCCGACTGCACGCGTTCCCGGACGAATTAGTTGGCCATGGTGTGCGTGTGTTGGCATGCAAAATTCGTTTCAATCTGACGCACTTGGTGTTACCACTCTTAAGCAGCACCTGTGGTTGCTCATTAACTAAGTAATCCGTTTTACTGCCACAAAAGAGGAATATGCTGGATCCGAGCACCCACTGATGGAGCTCATCCGATTTACGTCTTGTGTGCTCTGCATGGAGGCTGCCTCCATCTTTAATAGGTTACCGCTTGCACGTGGCTACCTGTTGCTGTAACGTTCAAGCGTCCACCTGGCACCCGTTGTCGATGTTGTTGACCTTTTGTTGCACTAATTTCGGTACCATCAGGGGCGGGTCACCATTGCACAGCAGGTTGCAGCTGCCTACTGTCTCAATATCATTTATGCGTCATCGCACACGTCCGAAATTGACAGGTGTGTGTGTTCACTGACCCCTTAGCCAACGTTAATCATGCTCTAATGAGGTTAGAGTTTGTCCCAATTTTTTTGATGTAATTACATGCAACGGTTCCTGTTGAAGACACCATCGACGACGATCGCACACCACTGGACGGGTGACGGACGGTTCTTGGCAACGCAATGGCATGCTTGAGTTGCCGATGACCAGGGGTTGATTTAATTTTAACCAACTCCACTTCACTCCCCTGCTGAGGACGCGAGGCCTACTCGGTTCTTTGCAAGCAAGTAATATGTGTGTGTGTGTGTGTGTGTCTGTACGTACGAGGCGATAAGCGGTGCAATGATAAAAAGGTTGACCGTTGTGACTATCGCCTTCGTCTTCTTCTTCTTTCCGCTTTCGCCTTTCTTCGGATTACTGCGGATCCTGCTAACATAAATTGTAAATATAAATACCCCGATAAGCGACAACGATGCCGTTTCTCCGGTATTTGCTTCATGTCAGGGTGACTGAGTAACTCTTACGCAATCTCTACATCTTGCTCCTTCTCCTCCTCTTCCACCTCTTGCCCCCTCCCATCAGCAGTCTGATGATGATTGATAAACGCACAGAAACACAGCAAGACCCGTTAAAGGGGTGAAATTATCGGCTTAAAACACCATGGTGACGTCGGTGCCAACTTGACAACCGACGAGTCCAGCTTGCTGCGCTGCAACCGAAACCTTGTACCTTTGCCCGCTTACTGGCCGGATTTGAGTTCTTATCGAGAGTCTAGAAGTTGGACCTGGTAAAGGCACATGAGTGCGATAATCCCTTCGATTATCGCTGCGGAACCACAAGCCGGCTCATATTGGTGGCGGTGCGTTGGTGTGCGCTATCGCTGCAACGTCCGTAGCCCCGTCAGGCCACAGTGCAGGTGACCGCGCGCGCCATTGAACTTATGACGATTAATTTATGCCTTCCATCAAGAATGTGTCCTCGGTTCCGCCTTTTAAAGCATTTCCTTCCTTTTTAAACACCATTTAGTTCTTTCCGGCCTATCCGGCCAATGAGTCAGGGTGTCTGCGGTCTGTGTCCCATAAGAAAACATTTGCCAAACATGGTGGAGCGCGCCTCTGGGCGACGGACTTCCTCATTCGCCACAGCGGACACTATAGCAAGTTTATAGCGCGCCAACGTGCGCAGGAGACTTGCATAGTGATGATGCGAGTTACGGGAAGGTGGTCTGTTTAGACTTTGTCTCCTCCCTGTTTGCACTGTTGCCCTCCCCCACCACCCTGCTCGCTGGATTTGTTGAGTTGTTTTGCGCGCGACGATCCGCTGGCTGTTCAAGGGGCAAACAACAACCGCCACCGCTACGCGAGTTGGAGGCGGAAGCTTCAAATGTTTTTAAACTCTTTTTCGTTTTATTATCAACAAGCTTAGCACCTCGTTGGAGGAGCGATTACTATACCGTCTTAGTCTATTCGTTCATGTGTTGGAGTAGCAGTAGTTCGTGCACCATTTACAATGGTGTGTGCCCTTGACCAAGGAGTTTCGATTGGAACCGAAAGCAGTAAAACGTTCTCCCATTGCTCTGATAATGATGCAGTTGATAGCGCCCGCTCGCTGCATTTCACTTTGGGGAGGGGTACCATTGCCAGTGATAGATAAGAATGACTGGTGTCTCTGAATCATTACTCAAATTGCCCTTTCTAACTTCTTCTTTCCTTCCTCTCCTTCAGGTGTCGGTATGGTTCTGCGCAAGCTTGGCAACAGCATCTCGCCCACGGTTGAGCTGGTGAAGAACGGTGATGAGTACACGTTCAACACGTTGTCCACCTTCAAGAACACCACGATCAAGTTCAAGCTGGGCGAGGAGTTCGATGAAGAGACCGTCGATGGCCGCACGGTCAAGTCCGTGTGCACGTTCGATGGCAACAAGCTGATCCACGAGCAAAAGGGCGAGAAGCCGACCACCATCGTCCGTGAGTTCACCGCCACCGACCTGACCGCCACCATGACTGCCGGTAACGCCAAGTGCGTCCGGTACTACAAGGCCATCTAAGAAGCATCAGCAGTAACCACCCACCACCACCACCCCCAACAACTACTGCCCCACACCGCTACAACAAAACATTACATTTCCAGCATCATTACGCGCATTTACTACTACTACTACTACTACTACTAGCTACCTTATCGTAAGCAGAAAGAGGTAGCATTTCGCGACAAATCGTGCAACACGAGCGATCAACTTTGACTTTGAAAAGTGTGGAGAAAGGGCAAGTGCGAGAGGACACGAGCGCGGGCGCCGGGGCGACCGGGCTTTTTTGTTGTAGGGTACGACGAGTAGAAAAAAAAACAATCCAGGAGCCAATAACGGTTAATGTGTTATATTTCGGATGAAATATTATGATTTGAAGATCATATCCCCTTTTTTTCTCTATTGTTTTTTGTTGCTTAAAAAACGAATAAATAAAGACCAAGCATGAACAATTTATTATAATTTGGCCCGCGGGCCTAGTTTTGCTTTGATGGTGCTTGACGGCGATGCGATATCTCGCTATGGCTCAGGTGTTTTTGAAAGCTTAAAATTCACGGAAAGCTATAAATAAAATATACCAAAAATGAATGAAATGCGTTCGAATTGAGAGAACTCTCACTTGGGAATTTCTCAAAAACTCAAATTTTATACAAATCTGCCGTGAGAACTTCAAAGCAGGAGGAGCCATTCTTATTTTTTAACTGAGGAGCCGGCCGTAGCTCACCGTTAAACGGTCTATTTAAATTTAAACAACTGCAACATTTCGTCAAATTTCATGAAATATTTCAAGGTATTAGCGCCATCTATCCGTCAAAGTATGTAGCCAACAGTATGCTTGAAATGTTTTTGCTGCCAAACATTTGCTAGCTGCTTTTATATTTGAAACGGCAGTTTTTTCAACGAGTTTTTGTCCTATTTTGGCAATTTTTTTGCTTTTTTTTGGAGCCAGCCCCATGGAGACGCATGGAGCGGAACTAGGGCAACCGAGTAGTCCTTGTAAGATGAGTGAAGAGATAGTAGAAATAGCTACCATCTCTTCATCGATGTCAAGGCTACTTTTTTACCATCCTTCTTGAGTTTGAGAGAAATGGCAATTTCCTGGTACAACACTTGTTTATCCATAATTTTCATTCCGGTAGTAACACAGCGAAACATGCGCTACGATGATTTGATCATGCTTAAATAAAAGATAACTGCACCCAACGAAAATGATCGACGGAATCGATACGATGGTTTTGTTAGATTGATTTATTGGACAACCGCACTTTCGATACAATGGCCTCAGTACAGCAGCCCAGTAATAGGGTGCACATAACCGATCAACCGATTCATGGAGAAGCATACGACGAATCGTCTCGAACTGCAGCCCCATCCCTATCCTAGCTAGAGGGTGCTGACCGCTCTCCTACTCTAAACCCGTTACATTCCCTTGTCCAGCGGCCTAGCTTTGCTAAAAATAAAATCACATTTACCGTCTAGAGCTTCGCACATTCAGTTTGACCAGAGATACCGGAGGAAATCAGCTACGGAATGGCTAAGCTACAAACTAACTCCCACCGTAGCTAACGTTTACAAGGGGGAAATACAGGCTACTCCCATCGATCGCAACATCGCGATGTGATTTAAAACTATCGTGTCCTAGTGCTAGGGGGTGCTAACTACCATTCCTGCGACACCCGTTGGCACATTTGCTGTGGTTTCCAACTAACCAACCGTTAAAATACTTGCTTTGGCCAAAATGACTAGAGAACATGGTTGGCCGAAGGAGGAGGGTGGTCACTCCTTATACACCAATGCGAGGCGAGCCGGAAAGATCGGCTGGGTTACTTCAGAGGCCCGTCTGATGGTGGGATTGGGACGCGTCCTGGTGCAGCTGTCGGAAGGATGGAATTCGAGGTGTCTCGCCAAGGCCACCACCGGCAATCGGTGGCATCGGTGAACTCGTCGGTGACGTCGCAATCGGATACTGTAAAACCATGAAACGAGAGAGCAAAGGTTAGACGAATGGTAAAGGACGCTGGATATATGGATGATGGGAATACCCGTTTCATGGTGTAGCTGCGACCTCGTACGCGCGTGGTGTTCCGGCGTACCGGATTGTTAGACGGGGCTCTCTGATTCAATCTCACTGAGCTGAATGTGCTTCCCCGTCGCCCGAACCGGGTTTTCGGAGACGGCGTTGCGGTTGCTAGGGAAGAAACGGACACATCAACCATTCAGTTGCCATCGTAACGAACGATCTCACTCAAACACAAGGATTACACAAGGGGAGGGGGGAAGAGAGAAAGGCGGTTCATCGATCGATTTACATGGGCCTAGTGATGGATTAGGGGTTAACCTGAAGAAGGAAGCGGGTCTGGCTTGCGTCCAAGAGATACGACATTCATGCGGCAGCAACAGTAGTACACACAGATAAGTACGGAGAGGTGTCAGATCAAGGCAGAACGACAGGACAGCAGGCACTATAGCTACGAGGCGCTTTGCGACCAGCGCCAATGTCACCGGAGGGCTCGCTACGGATTGGATTAGTACGGTGGGAAGCATCCGATAGACCCAGGAATGCAGCTTGACAAGATTTGGGCATTCCTTTATCAGACAAGGCAGTGGAGAGCGAGGAGTAGTTGGATTTGGTAGAGAAAAAAAAACCGATAAACCGGTCTTACGGTGTCAGCAAACGCATCTTATTGACGGTCAGATTCTTGGCCCGACTCCAGCCACACTTGTCAGCTGCTCGTATCGTACGTAAATGCGTGGGGAGGGACCAATTTCATCACATTTC
>NC_064874.1:39844402-39854402 GCF_943734745.1 Anopheles darlingi
CGGTAGAACTTGTTCTACGGAATTGGTATCCCCGATCTCTGGCCTCGAAGTGGTCCTTGAAGGGAGCAACAGCAGACATCAACAAAAACAACAAGGAAATCAAGGGAAAACAATTTGGCTAACCACTGGTACCGAGCGATACGATGGGGAGATGATTTTCTTTTGATCGATTTTCGAATTCAATCGATGGCTTGCGATTAGAGCAAAGCTTCATTTGATACGAGATGGATCCATGGCCGACGTGGATGGACTTACTTGAGTCTAGTAGTCGCTGAGTGCGCTGGTACTCCTTCTCCGATTCTCGCTTGTGCTCCATGGCTTTGTGCGTCTCGATGAAGGCTAACCTTTGACCGCGGTCGGTTAGGTATTTCGTGTACATCCCGGCAAAGTTAATGGCTAGGTAGAGCAGTAGGTTAGCAATCATCTGCCGTACGATACAACTGGGATCCTGAAAAGGGATGGAGAGGCCAATGAGCTGTATTGAAGCATTTGCGAATTGACAGTGAAAAACAGTCGTGATGCAACAAGTGATCAAACACAAGGGGAAAGGAGGCTTCGATCGCGCACTAGCCCAGGACTCAGAACTTACCTTGTCATGGAGAAACTTGTTCAACGATGTCACCAGAAGATGACAAACAGCCGTCATGGAGCCGGCAATCATGCACCACTTGAGTGGTAGTGGCAGCATCGCATACGGTACGAAGATGATGAACAGCACGTACCAGATGAGATACTCGCGCTCGGCAAAGCCCAACCCTTCGCCGAGAAACCCTTGCAGATTGAGCAGCAACCAGGTGCAGACGGCTGCCCAGTGCAGATAGTTGTTGGCAAACAGGCGCCAGCTACCCAGCACGCAGATAAGGAAGTTTGAGATGATACAGCAAACCGACCAGGTCACCTCGTGTGCCTTGATTGTCTGTTTCGAATCGAAAATAGAAGGATAGAAGAGATAGAAGCGTAAAATGTCACGATCTGATGAAAAGACTACTGCAAAAGATTGGTTAAATCTGATCACTCACCATGTTCCGATTGAATCCGATCCATACGGAGGCAAGGACTACCTTCAGCACGAGATCGACCACATTCACGAGGATCAGGGATTTTTGGCGCTGCCGGTGTGAGTACGTCAGATATGATCGCTCCAGCGACGGGGCGCGGAAGGAATTGGTCATCGATGGACACAGGATGCCTTTGACCACGTTGCCTCGTTTGAAGGCCGAGTAGGTATTGTTGGTGTGCGGTTGATTGTGACCGTTCGGAGGAAGATTGCCGTTTCCTGCGGCACCCGTGCTGACGATCCGACATTCGGCGTCCTGTTCTTCGATCGTCGGTTCGTTTCCTCCACCGGGCGGTGGTGGGGGTAGTGGATCACCTCCCTTTCCCTCACCACCATCGCTGCCACACTGCTGGATGGTGAAGGTAGGTGACGTTACACCATTCGGTTTCTGTTCCCCATCATCGTCCATCGGTTTTCCTGTAAATCGGTTCCGTGGAAATAAGCAAATATACGAATCTATTATAAGTCACAATAAAATTCCTTAGCGTTTGTTATGTTTGTATCATTTAAAAATAATTAATTGTTTATTGCAAATGATTTGGTTCTATCAAAGGTTTTTTTTGCTTTCGGATTCTCTGCAAAAACTGCAAAACAAATATATAACTTTTCTATATTTTTGGACAGCGTGTAGTAGTTTAAAAAAATGTAAAACTTTTTCTTTTTTTACAGTTTCTTTGAGAATATTCCGATATTTAATCGGAGGAGAGGAGAGTTATAAAAATAGTCTGTCGGAAAATCTTGTTTTCCTCAAACGCGAAATAGCAGAACGTAGTTTCGATCTACGGACCTCTGGGTTATGGGCCCAGCACGCTTCCACTGCGCCACTCTGCTGTATTATCCTGAATTATTTAGGACCTATACATGAAAACAAGTCCTGGAATAAGGACATAAAAAACATAACCTAATAAAATCGCTCATAATTGTGCAACAATTGAAGAAAATGTTCCTTCAAAATTACTCATTGATTAGTTGCTCTCCATGAATGCGCTGCGTTAAAATGGATATTTTACTGTATGCAACAGTTTTGGAAAACATATAAAAATCACTTATACTATCGAAGCGAATATACGAATGTCAAACATTTAAGTTTATAAGAGTTTAGTTTACGGTTGTTCTTTTCTGTGGAATTCTTCAGATTTATTGAATTGGAAGTTCCTTTGCAATTCCAAAGCGTTACATGAAATTATCTACCATGTCACCTTGAAACATCTCGGATTTCTTGGGATGAAAATGATTTGAATAATGTATTTATTTCAATACTTAATCTTGCCACAAATCCTCCATTCACTCCTGCCATGCTTTCAGTTGAATCTGTGGCTCCCAACAACTCACCGCAAATGCTCGGAGTGCTGCCCATGAATTATCTCATTAGTCATGGCAGCAAGAATGACCGCGTCGACAAACGACGGCACCAAACTCCACCCCGCCCATGCTGCTGACAATGATCAATGAACCTCTCCCGTCTCCCCAAACAACATCTCCTCGTCTGACCAAAAATGAAACTGACAATTGGCGTCCATATCTCAGTTGCCGACTACAGACTAAACAAGGCACGCACCCACTCCCCCTGCCAACGGATGAATCACGGAAAAACCCACCAATCAAAGTCAATCAGAACAACGATACCAACGGTGGTGGCAGCGGCTCAACTTCCGTAGGATAGCTAACCGACACTAGACAGACCCTCCAGCATGCATATCCTTGCCGATACTCTCGATAACAAACCGACCGCAAATCGAGTGGCTCCGTTAATCGTTCAATGGTCGGTCGGTTTCGACCATCACTTTTGGCAGAATTACGGTCCTCGCTTACTGCTCACGCTAAACGAGCAGCTGCTGGTTGTACGGCAAATCGAAACAAATCTTCAGCGACCACACCACTCGTGTCCTTTTGACCGATCGGTTGTGTTGTGTAAATTGTTGTCTCGCCAATGCCTTTTCGCTTAGCTCAATCGACGGATGATGATCATGGAATAAAGGAAAAACCATCGAACGCACGAACGACGGAAGCTATTTATAGCCCCCGAAAGCCCTCTTTCAGTTCTTCTGCTTCTCTCTCGCTCTCTTCTTTCCAGTTCATCACGGATGACCATGCCCATCTGGCTGACTGATGGGTAGCAATGGACACCAGAATACTTCACCGAATCGGGTCACGCATTAGAATGATATAAAAAGAGCAGAATGGGCTACGCTACAAGAAGAAAACATAAAAGAAGCAACATAAGGAGCATCGATATGTCCCAGTCGAAGGTGAAAGCTTCGAGCCAACGGCAAATCCAGTATGAAAACGGTGAGGGTGAGCAATTTATCGATTATTCAATTTACCGCAGAATCCACCTAGGTGAAAACGGGCGTTCGGTTGGCGCGCATTGACATTTTTATGTTATTGAATGTTTTGCTTCAACAATGTTGTCGTTTTAAAATCGATCCACATTGTGCTATCTTCCTTAAAAGTTTTACCATTCATGGAGTTAAGCAAAAACCGAAACAAATGCCAGCCTGATAGTAAAAGGCCAGGGCTTTCGATGAGTACATCGAGAGTTATTAGTAAAGTTAGATTTTCGCATTTTTAGCGAGGGCGCAAACATCTACAGGTTGAGTGATGTCCTGCTAGAACATGAAATTTTTACGATTGATCAACTCTGGTCGTATGTTGTTGATGGTTTCATTCAATTTGACCAGTTTTTGACGGTAGACATACGAATCAATCGTTGGATTTCTAGTAAGTGGCTCAAAAGTTACACAAACCGTTCCAATCTCACTGAACTGACAGCATAATCTTCTTTTTGGTGAATATTATCTTTTGAGGTCGTTTGGAGCAATACCCAATACAGTTCCACATTTTCCTATATTTATTATTATAAACAATTCAATATTGAACATATGTGATGATTTACTCGTAAAATGATCGAATTCATAACGTAAACAACAAACCGCAAGCGTTAAAGAGATTTTTTCCATGAATTTCTTTCAATTCATGTGGTACCCGGAATATGGAGCTGTTCCACGAGCCTAAGACACTTTAAACGGCATCTGCTACTAATACCAAATTTGACACAAACAGTCTTTAATTCCCTATTTTACTCTTCTCATATGTTTTTTGGAACATACACGACATTCTGTAAAAATAATAAAGTAAAATGAGTCCAAAACAATCGCTTTTAGACTCCATATTGAAAATGAGGCCATACAGACAATAATAAACGGAATTATGCACACTTTTTCCTGAGGCAAGCCATGTTGCTAACAAATAATAAATGCCATAAGAATAAATTTACAAATGTATTACTAGACTTTAGTAGAAACCGCTACAAAAATTCCATTTCCATCTATATGGAATAAAAAGGCAATTCCTTATTAAACAACCTAATAATTGAGAAATTGTATCCGATATTATCAATTCACTTAACAGCATCAAAATCAAATCGATCCTTACAACATGATCGTGTATTAGCTACTAACAAGATCCATTACGTATAATGTCACCATTTCTGGTTCTGTCTTCTTGAAGCATTTCAAACATTCCACCCTCTCTTATGGCAAAAGATGTGTTTGAGTGTAAGGACAGACGGAAGCTACGAAACTTTACGGCCCGGCCCGGTGGAATATCGGCACCGATCATCATGAGATAGAGGAAGAGTTTTATTAATAGGGTCTCTCATCGGTTGATTCTCCATTTTATTCCGGAGAACCCTGCGGGACGTGCGTGTTCGAGTTCGGTTTTGGGGAAACTTTGTGCCTTTTCACACACACACACACGCACGCATGCACACATATCCGGTTGGTTTCCCCTCGCGGAGAAGAAATAAAGTTGATTCCATCTCGGCACTACTTGAAACCCTCGGGACTGAGATGAACATATTTTGGCGGCATCGCATGACGGTTCGTGAACTTCGCACAAGAACATAAGTTCACCTTTCCGAAACGATTGCTTAGCAAATGAAAGGGACTTACCTGTACTGAGGTCACTGCCACCATTTTCCATCTTCGGCAGTGTCCCGTTCGATTGCGAGGGTAACCGTAGCCCGGTCAAGGGTAACGAGGGGAACCGATCACATCGTATGCTGGTAGCCGTTTGCCACGGTTGCTGGTGCTCGATCTCCTCCGATGCGGCCTGGCGGTAGAGCCGTGGAGTGCTGTCGGAATCCGTGTTAGCTTCCGGTGCCTGAGCCCCATCACCGGGAACTCGCGGGATTTTCGCCATATCTTCACTGACGGTATCGCTACCGGTGTTTAGCGTTCCTGGACGTTCCAGCTCGAGGTCGAGCGTTGCGCCCGCATTAACAATTCCCCCGTCGACGGGGTAGACCTGGTGGTTCATGCGCTCCTCACTACTGCTACTACCGAGCCCAACCCGGTCCAACACACCGGCCGCTATATTACGCGCCGCATCCGGCGACACGAGTAGCTCCATCGCTGATGCCCGTTTGGTGGCCGCCGCTTGGCTAATTTAACCGGAGAAGCTTATTGTGCACTAAATGGAAAATCCTGTGAATCAGACGAGAAAGGGTGGAATGAATGTTTTGAAAAGATTTTTTTTCCTTTTTTCAGATTTAAAGTAACAAGAAACCTTCCTGCCTCTGCTTCCGATTCTGGTTCTTTCGGTTAAGGTTAACTAAGGCTTAAAGCCACCAGCGAACGCAGCAAAACCTAATCGATTTCGGCTCAATCAACCGGAAAGACAAATATTTAAACCCCATAACCCGTGTGGCGACGACGTCGACGACGACGACGAAGGAGAAAGGATACGCCACATGAATGGAAAGGTGGTCCCAAGGCGATCGATCGAAGATGACGTGAGCAGTGAAGCCAGCTAATAAGAACGTTTTGGAGGATTCTCATCCAACAATAGGCTTCAGATAAGAGAAGGGAAGGCTAAGCAAAGAGATTCTCTTAAGACCAATCAATAACTACGAAAGAGGGGTCATTTGGCTGTTTTCCGTCGAGAGAGAGAGAGAAAAAACGCATGTTCGTCGCGAAAAACTTATCTTAAAGCTTCGCTCACTCGTTGGTGTGCGTGCGCTGATCTTGGCCGGGGCGTGCGGCAAATCTGGCATGAGATTTAGATTGGACCCTTCGTTCCACTAGCTCTCTTCCACCGTGTTTCTGACTATATGCCACTTATGGCCCCCCCTCCCGGACTCTTGAACCACATGTTCACAGGCAATTGGACGCCGGTTCCGGATGATTTCCACCGTGCCGGGCTTCATCTTCATCCAATATGCCAAACGTTCGAGCGGCGTTGATAGAGACAGAAATTATTCTCCACCATAGCGGCTGGCGAACTGTCGCTCCCACGGGCTATCGGAACCTTTTTCCATGCCCTCTCCTTCGTTCGATTGGACGTTGTCATGCGCCAGCGAAAGAATGGTGAGAATTCTTGTCGCAAATCAGCTCATCAGAGTGTAAAATTGGTAAGACGCCGCACGAAAAACGTGTCACAAAAGCAAACCGAAAATGGAATGAGGAGCAATCGGAAAGAAATAATTAAACCCAACGAAGAAATGGGAAAAATGTAGCCCGAAATAATTGTCCCACTGCCGTGATTTACGTTTTTGTCACGCGAGTGGCAAAACGCGCAGAAAAGCTGTTGGATCGGAATTTTTTTGTCGAATTTAATCGACGACAAAAGGAATGAGAAAGTGATTTGTACGAAAGTTTTAAGAATATGATAAGGATTCGCGGAGGTATATAGTTCTTTAAGATGCATTTGAAGCGAAGATAGGAGAGGAATTTAAATGAAAAAGAAATATTCCATCCTCAGCTCAGCATCGTTTCCAATTAGATTTATGATTTTATGAAAGAAATAAAGATGATGTACAATAGATTTAACTCCAGCCAATAAACCAACTAATTGAGTAATAAACCATAATTCTGCTACACATCAAAGCGACATGATAGCTCAGCGTAAACATTGATACGACATTCCCTATAATAATTGCCTATTCTCTTACAATTGACTAAAATAAACGACAAAAATAAGTCCAAATTAACACAATTCTACTCAATAATAAGCATTTTCCAAATTGCATAATTTTAATTTAATTTCAATTGCATTCAAGTTTGGATCGTTGAATGCTTCTAGTTCTTCAATTAATAAAAAACCAATACATTTGCGACGAATACACATTCTAAATAATACGCCTAACATCTTTTATTACAATCCTGTACCATACACAACTGTAGTTGGTAGCATTAATATGGGTTGTTCGTATAAAGATAGGCAGTAACGTTACCTTTCCCTAAACAGTTTACGACATTCTTTGAGTACATCCTGTCCTTTAACCATTGACGGCCATACTTGTTGTCCCTTCAATAATTGTACCATTATTGCCACACTGGCCACTTTTTAAACATCCTGTCTCTTTTTTGTTTTTGTTGCTCTGTCTGCTCCAACTTTGTGCGTTGTGGTAGTAGCAGTGCAAAGAGCATTACAGCAGTGAACTAACATCCGTGCGCTCCGTGTGGTGTAATTTCGCGACATCCGGTTGCCGGTAGCATCCATCGGTACCGGTCTAAATGGAAGCACGATAGAGACCATACACAGTGTATGCAACCGCTGCCCGTGGCTTGATGGCAAACAAATTACGCGTCAACTGGTGCACACCAACCAGGCCAGCTCCCGGGGCACGAGGTTGCGGTCAGGCCGTTCGCACACGGTCCATGCTGACAGCCTGCTAGTCACCAATCGGTAGGGCAACCATGTTACCGACCATCGATTGTTTGTGTGTCCTTCGATGTTGTCGCGAACGATGACACATTCGCATGGTCTGCAACGAGCTGCACTTGGTTCGTCTGCCTTCCTTACCGAGTGGAGCGACGACGAAATGGCGACATCAACGGGAAAGTACGGGGAAAGATACTAGCACAATCTGTATGCTGACTTGCACACAGCCCGTTCCGATGCGAGGATAAAAAAGAAAGAATCCCACAGCAGGTGTCGCGACCGACGATGAAGCTACTCCCGGGAGGAACACTGCCGGGAGCGTACACGATTCAATTGATTGGAAAGATTTACCGACATTTCCCATCGATGTAACGGTTTGCGGTGCAGCTTCCGTTGGCTGTTGCATCGTATGATCGTGTAAATCAGAGAGCACTAGATGACAACGGGTGTGTACTCGGTCCCACAGTGACATCGATCCTCAACAAAACATACACCCAAGATGAAACTGTTCCCGAGTAGGCCGTATCATATGTACCGGAGATCCGTAGAGATGGGCGCGTCGAAAGACGAAATTGCATTTCCCGACTCGCTACGAGGGCCGAAGGACACGTAGCCATGCAACATTAAGGTTCAACGTTCCGTTGTTGTTGCGCTTCGGTGCACTTCACGGTGGTTTGGATAACTCGTACTGGGCACCGCTGGGTTCATCAACTGATGAACTTTTACTATGCAGTTATCATGGTACCGAGGCTAAAACGAAATTCCCTAGTGTCCACCGTTAGTAACGAGATCAGGTGTCAGCAAAACATAACCAGATTTGATTTTACGAATTTTCTAAACCAATTTGGCAACTACCACTTTTTCCTATACAAGTCAACTACCACTTTTTCCTATAGGCGTGTATGCCTAGCAGCTCAATTAAAGTTGTTATAGTGAGATAATTTCTGCTTTAGTATTTATCGTTGATCCTTGTGACTAGTATAGGTAAAAATAAAAAGATACTTCTATAATGGTCAGATTTAAACTATGTTTTAAAATGTTTAAATAGTAACCAGTACCATAACCACTTTTCTGTTTATGTTCGATCTTCATATTATACTACCGATAATAGCTATTCTACTAACTTTCTACGGTTTTGCGCATATGTTTTATATGCCTCCAAAACTATTATAATGCTTTTATCGAGCCCTTCCTTTAAAAACGAACATCAATGAGATCAATGGGATTTTAATGGGAATATTTTGAATTACTGAAATGATTTCAGTTGCCAATTTATTCTACCTAATTCTTCTGCATCGCAATTCTCCTGTGGCAAAGCATGTCTCAAATAACAACAACTATCGTTTGCAAATGCAATCGGACTCGGCCTGTACTCCGTTAAAACCCTTTGTCTTTACCCGATTCGTTACATTTACTGCTATCACACTGACTGTGTGGATTTACAAACAAATCGCTATCATTCATGTGGGATCAATTTCGGATCGTTGGTAACTGTAGATTCCGTAGATGCAACATTTTCATTCCCATTAAACTGCTGCTGGTGCTTTGTCCGTCTCCTAGCGATGAATTTCTTAAAAGCATTTTATACAGTAGCCATGGGCTCAGTACTCATCAAACATCCAGCCAACGGCAGAACATAGAGTGGTCGGGTGCCAAATCATTCTTCACCTCTCGGCAATCTTGGGGAGAAACTCATTCAATCATCGGTCGCACGATAGGACCATGCTTCCATTTTCGGAAGAGTACTCACCCTTCCTTTCCTTGCCTGTTGCCTAAAACAAACACCCGAACGCGTACGAAATCTGTCCGTCTACCGCATCCGTCTATCAAATCAACACAGCATGATCGGCGTACGCTTGGTTGCAGTAATTGATGCAGGGCATCGACGGCAACCGTGGAAGCTGATCGTTTTGTGGATATCAATTCGCTTGAAAATGCACGCTCGACCTCCCTCATAGACCACGACGGTATGAGAGTTGTTTGTGTTTTTGTTTTGTTGGTTTTCCTATTATCCTTTTTGCTCATTTTTTTACATAAATTTTCACTTTCAATCACTTTACTCAACCGTACCCCCGTATCCCTGTCCTGCCCACCGGAATAGAATGTGACAAATGTCGAGGATCAACAGTGGCGCCTCCGGGGAATGGCGCGCAGCGACTGTCGAGATGTCGGATCGCTAGACGTAAATAGTCGGTACCTAGTCGGAACCAACAAATTTTACGATCTCCATTCATCCATCGTGCACCGTGGGAAATGGTGTGACAATTTGTTGAAGTG